>NW_009186558.1:0-14679 GCF_000690835.1 Fulmarus glacialis
TCTCTCCACGGGGCCACAGGTCCTGCCACGCTCTAGCGTGGGCTTCCCACGGGGTCACAGCCTCCTTCGGGCATCACCTTGCTCCAGCGTGGGGTCCTCCACGGGCTGCAGGTGGATATCTGCTCCACCGTTAACCTCCATGGGCTGCAGGGGGACAGCCTGCCTCACCATGGTCTTCACCACAGGCTGCAGGGGAATCTCTGCTCCGGTGCCTGGAGCACCTCCTCCCCTCCTTCTTCACTGACCCTGGTGTCTGCAGAGTTGTTTCTCTCACATATTCTCACTCCTCTCTCCAGCTGCAATAGCTGTTGCGCAGCAACTTTTCCCCCTTCTTAAATACGTTACCCCAGAGGTGCTACCACCGTCGCTGATGGACTCGGCCTTGGCCAGCAGCAGGTCCGTCTTGGAGCCGGAGGCATTGGCTCTATTGGACATGGGGGAAGCTTCTAGCAGCTTCTCACAGAAGCCACCCCTGTAGCCCCTCCGCTACCAAAACCTTGCAATGAAAACCCAATACAATTACCAATTACAAAATTAATTGAAAAGCCTAATTTTAGCAACAACATTTGCAAATTTAAGCTAAGATTTATCTTGAAGCTGGTAGAATTTCCACAACTGTTTCTTAACTCATCTACAAAACCTTTAAAAGATCATTTTAAAATAAATTCTGCTATTAGGTTATCAAAGCTGTTTTAGAAACTCCATCTGGTGGTCACTAGCAGAATACTCTTGTAGTTCCCAAAAGCAGTAAGATCAGTAAAACTAATTAAAGGATTTAAGTTAATCATTAGAAAAAAAAATAAAAATCAGTCCCAGTTTCTGGTTAAACACAGATTTGGTCCCGTCTGCAGGCAGTAAGGGTATTGCTGCAAGTATTTGTAAGAAGAAACTAAATTAACTGTAACTTCTACAACAAACTGCTGCTGTGAGGATGAGGCAGGTAAGAGAAAATTCTGTTGCAAGAAACAATCTCAATGGTTAATTTTTGTTTTGAACCTAACAGAAGGATGTTTAACCAGGCTATTAGGTCTGATTATTCACAAGAACGAAATATTTATTAAAAAAGCATATGTTTCTTGTATTGTTTTATGAAACATCTGGTCCTAGTCATTGTGGTTGACAAGATGCTCAAAGATCAAAGGAAGTGCCATTCCCATTCAGCTCCAGAGCATTGTAATTCTTTCTAATTAAGTTATGGTTTCACTAGTTCACAATGAAATAGATTTCATTCTTAATTAATACAGAAGTTTCTGAAATTTTTCAGGTCAGCCTATGTGCAATTAAATAATCATTCTAGCACCTGCAGTGCTATGCAGAGACCAGCTCTCTTATAAAACTTGCCATTAGAAAAAGCTTTTTTCCACCCTTTAATAGAAGTAGAGTATTATTTGGAAATACAGGCAATTTTTGAGCTCTTGTAGCTGAGTTACGTAGATGATCTACCCATACTGAGGAATTTATTTTGTGATTGATAGAAACATTACTCTATAGTAATAATAATAAAATACTGTTTATAAAACAACTTACATTACAAACAATGCCAAAATAAGCCAATATAAAATCACTAATAGTGAATCATGGGCAAGCAACCCTGAGATGTGAAGGCAGCAATCACACAGCACAGAGCATGGCTGTTCTAGAATAAAAGGAAGAAATGTTGATTTACGACCAGCCTCTGAGGCATAGGTAATTATTAACACCAGTGCTTATATATACACATCTCCAACTTGTGCTTTTTTAACCCTTTCCAAGCAGAGAGTTCCAAGCAGAGGCAGTAAGACTATCAAATTTTACAAATTCACATAGCTCCATGTACCTTATAAATCAGCATAAGCATCTGAATTCCATTTAAAAAAAAAACACTCGAAAAACCTCCCAGAAACCAAACATGCAGGGAATATAATACAATAAAAACATGCAATTTTTTTAATTCTAAAATTCATCCATAAACAAAATTCCTTTAACTTTCTTCAAGCTAGAAATTCTTGGTTTTGTGTACAACTTCCCTGCTTTTTTTCCCCCCTTCCTTTTTTATGTCAAAGGCCTAATGTTCCATGGTCTTTTAATCAAGGACACAAATTTGCTTGCTGTGAAGTAAAAAAAGACTAAACATACATAAAATTAAAAGCAAGGCCTTTCACAAGAACAATTTTACACAGTGACTGGCTACTGTGCATCAATATAACAAAAGCCTTAGAATAGATGTTCTTTTCAAAAATTGTTTTTTTCCAAAAATCTTGAGTTACTGCATTAATACAAGTAGCCTTAAGGTGCTAAAATGCCGCCAAGAAAAGCTTCCAATATGTAAGCTCAGCCCTTGAATAGAGTCAAAGCAATCTTTGACTAACTCTGTGGCTAATATCCCACACAAGTTAATTTTTTTGTTACATAACAACACTGGAGGAAAAATTAAGATGGAAATACATAGTAGTTTATGAAAAATATCTTTGACTAAAATGTAGACTATTTCACAATTCAAAATTCCAGTAACACAGCAATTGCTTTTCATCATAATACACTGGGGAACAGGCAATAACAGCCATTTAATATTCTAAAACAATCCCATCATACTACATAGGGACAGTTTTCTTAATAACATTCCATCAAAAAGGCAAGAAAAGGTATGCTAATCGAGAGCAGAAAACAACAGCACAGTCTAAAAACAGACTTCAGGCTTCTCATGCAGGATTAGCTCCCTAACAATAATCATTACCCTAGAGCAATCCAGTCCAATCGTTAGCCTAACTGCAAGCTTACTGCAGCCTTTGGTCTCTGTCCTTGATGACTGTGGCTATTTGGTGCTGCACCAAGCAAACAAAAGCTCTACCGCTCAACTGAGTGTTATGACTCTGCTGAACAACTGATCACAATGATTCAGAAGGAAGGTGAGCAAGACAGAATCACCATCTCCGTAATACTTTACTGGATGGATCTGCTTTAAGCCAGAGAATAAAAAGACTGACATCTCCATGGTTTCAGCATCTCACAAGCCAGTAGCATTGAACGGTGTTTGTTAGAGAAGACGGAAAAGTTTCTCTCATCTGGCATACATGTATATGAGAGAGAGACCTCACTTCAAATTACACCTACTGTCAGGCATCTGTACTCTGCTAAACACACCAATAATACAGGTCAATTAAGAGAAATTATTGGTTTTGGTCAAAAGAAAAGTGGCTTACATCTGCTTTCTTTATAATAACATCTGTCACTCAGTACTGGATATATTATTTTGCCATAGGAACAGTAAGATGTGTTAAAAAAAAACCCCAAGAGTTTTGCCCATCACAGCACACTGTAGGTGACTAGTGGAATTGTATGTGCTATCAGCCAATCCTTAAATATTGTCACAGCATCTCACAACTATTTAACTTCTGCAACTTCTACCTTTCCTGCCTTCTCCCTATCCAGAACATCATTATCATACATCAACCTCCTCCATTGACAGCATGTATGCTAATACATACTAATCACCAAGAAATCATAAATCACTAAAAAATAATAGTAAAATTATGCATGCTCCCAAACACAGCCACTTAACCACCATTTTTTGCAGTTATGAAACGTTTATACAACTAAACACTAGCCTGTTTGCCACTGTTCTCATATGACTTGCACCCTGTGATCATTTAAGCAAATTAAATAAGCTGTTTTATTGTTTAAGGAAAGACACAGCTGGTGACACAACAGCAATATCTCACTTTTCTTTTACTAATGCATTAACCATGACAATAACAGCACAGTGAGCTGCTGCCAAAACCACACCATATAGCTGTTAAGATACCTCAGACTAAGTTTTG
This sequence comes from Fulmarus glacialis, assembly GCF_000690835.1. NCBI lineage: Eukaryota > Metazoa > Chordata > Aves > Procellariiformes > Procellariidae > Fulmarus > Fulmarus glacialis. Next base: position 3,798 of record NW_009186558.1, read on the forward strand.
TCCATTTCCGTAGACGAGGCAGAATTGCAGCTAGCAAGATGGGAGTCGGCATGGTCTAAACAGAATAAAGAATACAGAGTTGGGAAACCTTGATTTTCTAACCTCTATTTTTCCTCTGGCTTTCAATTTATTCCATCAGCTTGGAAGAATAAATTTCTCGGTGGCCAAGTTTCTCCACCTGTAAAATGGGGATACTTTCCGATGTGATTCTCTGAATCTATGTACCCATTTTGAAATTATAAGACGATACTTGCTCCTGATTCAAAGAACAGTAAATGTTCTTGCCCTCTAAATACCACTGAATATGAGGCTTAATACAGGTTTCAGTCAAAGTATGAAATAATATTTGTAAATGTGAACATAATTTTGAAGATGGGAGCTTTTTCTTAGATTATTTTTTCTTTTTAAAGATGGGAGGCATAAGAAATAGCTTTTCTGGTTTTGCTTTTCTGGTTCTATTTATATAGTTTTTCTCATTAGAGGGTAAGTTCCCCTGCAGCTCTGCTTTACTACACCTTACATTGTCAGGAAAGCGGTTACTGAATAACAGGAAATGTAGTCTTAACACTGCTGTGTTAGGGCTTATCTTCACTTGAGTTACTCCTTGCTCACTGATTGCTAATTAACTCAGAATAATTTAAACCTTTGTAAAGAGTGGTTTGAATATTCCTTAAGCTTTTGGTGCAGCCATTGATTTGCCTTTATTTTACTAATAATCACAAAGGGCACAGCCAGATATCCTTGTGTACATCTACCCAATGCAACTTCAAAAAAGTACAAAACCCAGCTGTTTGCTGGTGGCCCTCAGCCAGGAAGTAATTTTACCCCCTCCCTGTCCCCCAGCAGAGCCATGGTTATCAATCATGTGCCTATTCAGACCACTCCAGTGGAAAGTACAGCAACAAACCGATGCCATAACTGTTTAGCATTGCCTCATGTGCACACGTGATCCCTTCTGGAAGCTAAAAAGTCAAGTTCATGTCTACCAGTTGATGACCAAATACTTCCTGAAATTTTACTGCAATTTCAAAAACAATCATTTGACTATGCTTATGTAGTTTAGTGTGCTCTCTGCACAGCCCTAAGTCCTAGAAAGAATAAGGTGACACTTCAAATTTGCATCTTTCATGGAACGTGAACAGAAAAAAAAATTGCCTGACTTGCATACAATTACAATGCGTATTTTTTCTGTGCTATTCTTAACTATGAGAAATTAATACCAACAAAATAAACCTGGATTTGGGTACACCTCAAAAGCAAATGCTATTTACAAAATACCTATACCACACTGCCAGTTTTATCCAAGTTTTTCAGTAACAGTTTGGAGGAACTACTGTAAGTAAAAGGGAAACAATCTACCTAGTCCAACAAACTACTATCCTAAGATGATCAAACCCAAAATCAGTATGGGAATTAAGGTATTCTGCATAACACGTGTAAGCTCATTGGAACCCACGTTTCACAGAGTCACTGAATTACTGAAGAGCTGTTCTGGAGCACAGCTACTTCACAAAGAATGTGAACCTTCAACCTGAAAGCTGAAATGTCTCTGGGCCACTGCTGCAACTCAAGACCCTCCATACACATCTCTAGTTTCAACAAAGTATTCGGAGCAGTAGTGCTAACCTTCAGGTGGAAATGTAGGCCTAGTGCTGAACTATTTTCTCCAGGTAACCCACAACTCCAATTTTGAAATTTACACTCATACACATTTGTCTCATTTCATTTCTTTGAAGTGTTTTGGTTCTTTCCACATGTTTTTCAATAATGCTTGTTAAAGTGCAACAAGTAAGATGCCATGAAAACTGAGCACACTGATCAAACACCGGTCACAAATTATCTTCTTAACCTACGAAAGCCATTGCAGATTATTAAAAGATTACAATAAAAATGTTCTTCCCCACGTGCTAGTATGAGAAAACATGATGCTACCGATGCATTCCAGACAGAAAGGCTGCATGCACTAAAAAAAAAAAATCATGAGCCAACCCTTTCTTATATCTGAGGTTTTAAGAATACCATTCAACATAGTCACTAAGACGACTGATGCTGAGCCAGACCCAAAACATACAACAGACTCAAAATCCTGTCTTTTAACACCTCATGGTCATTGCAGAGCATCTGGAAAAATAATTTATTGCATGCGTACAATACTGGGAGTGTTCCAAGAGCCAGAACCCATGGAAAAATAGAAATACACCCTATTTTTAGCAAGGGATCTCAATATTTTTGACATGCACTTTTGTGTTGAGTTTTTGTCTTATTAAGCAAGGGGCCTTGCTTGGTATTTATTCAACAGGCTTTTCATTTTCTAGACCTCTAGCACTTAAAACAGCACACTAGAAAAAAATGTAATTGCAAGTCTGGCCAATACGCGTAGGATTACTTCATGAACAGGAAAAAAAATCCACTGGATGGCCTCACATACTTAGAAATGGCAGGAACAAACACTACTTTTCTGTTCTAAAATATCTCACTGCAGAGGATAATTTGAACTTTAAAGTCACATGATGAAACCATAGGTTTGCTAACCATGCAACGTGTATGGTTTGAATGACTTAAACCAAGTTCCTGTTTCCTTCACAGAACTGTATGTTTTTGTAGCCAGCAAGCATCTGGATTTTTCATCGTGATGTACAGCAGCTAAAGAAGTTATTGTAATATATACGCCCTGCTTTCTACATAAATAAAAAGGGCTATACGCTCCAAACAATAATTATATTTCATCTGACTATTCACAGTGAAAGTCTCAGCCTGTTGTATCTGTGGAGCATTATCCTGAAAAGGTAAGTGCTTTATATTATTTTGAATATGCCATGTTTTATTCATCACAAGAGGCTCAAATTGTGAAGCTAAGGTTATAATTTAAAGTTTTTAGTTTTCCCTTCTTTAACAACATTTGAACTACACAAAATAAAATACTGTATCTGGGAAACATCCTCAGAAAGCTGAAATTTATAATAAAGCTGAGCATTAAATAGAGTAAATGTGAAGACTTTTCCGGCAAGTACTAAAGTCCCGTTGAACCGATGATAGATAGATGATGAAATAACTGTTCAGTGGTCTGGACAAAAGACTCCAACCATTGCCTAAGAGCAGCCTTTTAAAGGATGGGCATTGTTGAATAATCCTAACCACACTGCAGGAATTGTATAGGACAGGAAACACATCAGCAATGCTTCTTGGAGATTATGTTCAGTTACTGCTGATTCATTTATATTCTGGAAAAGTAAAAATAAAAGCTTTCGGTTTCTCAGAAATGGATAATTTTTCGGAACTTAAGGGTAGGATTTCTTAAATCTTTACAACCTCAAATACTTGCCTAAGTGTAAGAATTTTGACATTACAAGAAAGATTAATATAGTATTTTACATTTCAGTCTTTCATATACTGCAAGCTGCCCCCATCTTTTAACTCGGCGTAGTACAAAGAAAGGACAAATTCACCCCCCAAATTACCTGCAGTGTTTTCATGGGTTGATGCAAGACATGCCCACCAAGAGCCGAGTTTCACAAGGAATATTATGCGTGTTGCTTTATGACTGGATGAAAGAGTATTTTCCTTCTAAAGGCTGGTGACAGAATGCAGAAAGACTGCCCTGCCAAACCTTTTATGGAGGAAGAGTTCTGGCTGCCAGGGAGAAACTCCCCATTTTAGGAGCTCTTCTTTCTAGACTTTAAATAAACAAAAGTTTCCTTGAAACCAAGCTCTCCATTTGCAAGAGTTAACCGTCAAAGTGGGGACGGGTGACCAAAAACAATGAAATCTTAGAGACTAGGTCCTCTCGGTACTGAAAGTAGTCTTTTCACAACTTGCTATTTTTTAACTGCCTTCTGAACGCTAATGCTCATTTGCTCAGCTCCATCTGTTGGAAGTGAAGTATAACGTATTCGCTGTGCTTCAGAAAGTAAAAATCAAATGTATTTGCTTTAACTGCTGACACAAAAGGCAGAGTGGATAATAGTGGGGAACAGGGCCAGAAAGAGAAAAAAAAAAAACAAACAAGAAAAAAGTGAGGCCACGTGAAGTTAAGGAAGGATTCACAACATACGAATGATGGTCAATTAAAACAAAGTGAGGGGGAGCAGAGGTAAAGACGGGACAAAATATTGGAGCATAACAATACAGGGAAAGATAATGCAAGTAGCATATTGCAAATTTCCCTCATTAATTATCTTAGGAGAAACAGGAATAGGCCTGGGTTCTGCCATAGCTTAAATACAATGTGAGCTTTGACACACTGTATATTACTCTCAGTTACCAGTAAGTAAATAGCAATAACAAAGTCAGTTTACGTCATAGTATGTTGTAAAAAAAAAAAATCACTCGGGTCTCGAGTTGTTTGCACTCTAAGCTGACAGATTCCACTAGAAGAGTAAAGAACTCGCCACCCCCGACCAAGCAGAGCATAAGTATTACATGCATTTTGAAATAAAATACATGTTCCTGCAGTAAATCAGGAACCAGACAAGAACTGAGGGAATACCAGATTTTCTCACAGCAGAGGAAATCTTTTTTTTTTTTTTTTTTTTTTTTAATGATGAAAAATCGAAGTATTTTGACAAAAAATGTGGTTGGCTGCATGGAGATTCTGATATAAAAGATGTGAGAAATAAACCACCCTCCAGTGCTCTGCTATGCCCACGGAACATATCTTTTGACTTTAAATTAAATCAATGTTACCAAAAGTCTATAAAAATTTGCAAATATGTTCATCTTACTACAGCAAAAGTTGTGAGCTCCTTCATCCCATTATTATTCTAAGCATATATTTACTTTAGTGCAAGGAATGAACTTAACACTTTGGGAATGTTTTAAAACTGTAAAGGCTTACAATTTTTAAGAGTTGCTCTACACGATAGATGAGCACCTTACAGTCATAAAGCTCTCTAAAGCTATCCATTCTGATGTAAACAGATGTATAGAGAGGTTATGCCATCTGTGACTATATTCAATCAACCAGCAGCAGAGGCTGCAAAGGAGTCAGACTTTTCTGATGGGGTCCAGTTTATAATCTCAGCTAGAAAACCATAATGCAGCGACTTCATGAGGTGATGAGCAATGCATCTTGTAAAGTGCTATATATCCTCAAATTTCACTGAAATAGTTATGAAGAGACAAAATGTTGCAAAAAAAATTAGATTGTAGGATAAGATCATAAGTCAGAAATATATATCTAGGTGTGACCATGTTAGAGAGAACGTACACGTATTAGCTTTTATGAAGTATTAGGCATATTTGATTGCAGCAACCTGCACACAACCTTTTCTACCACAATCTGAACTCAAAACTGCCATTTGCTGTCACATCATGCTGTGAGACATGAGAACCAAATAAGAAAATAGTCTGACATTATCATTGTGATTTTTTTTTAACACAGAATAAAAACTTCTAGGAATAATTTAAGCGGGGTGAAAATTAATGTCTACAGCATTAACTTTAATCTTATTTGCCAAACCAAAAATATTTCAGAATAACCTACAACCTGCTAGCAGATATTTTTTCTTCTATGATGAGCACCTCAGTGAATTCAAGCAAGCATTATGCTGATACTGACTAACCATAGCAAAGCTGCAAACAACTTGTTGTTTTGGTAAAATTTTGTTTGTGTGGGTAATGCTAAGTTGATTTTCTGGAAATTCCCTTTAAAACAGCGCACCTAGAAATTTTTCCTCAAGTCAGAATTTTAATACTTACACTGATTATAATTATACACATATAGTTGCACTGTTATTTCCCCCCAAGTGAGTATTTTAATTCTAGGTTGAATAGATTATTTTTATTTACTTTTAAATCCCTCCCCACGTGAGGTAAGTTAAAAGACACACACTTATGTTAGAATAACAATGTCTAGGTGGAGAGTAAGAGTAACATTAGCATCATTGTTATTATTTAACAGTAATGTTAAATAATGGTCTGTGGTTATAAACAAGAGTTACAACCCAACAAAAGCCTTTTCAGGCATGCATCTTGACACCTATAACAAATAAGGCCTAAACACATCCAGAGACTCTCTGTAATAGTGTGCTGGTCCGTCATTAGAATATCACAACATGCAAACTGGCAGACACAGAAAGAGAAACCAAGATGATGCACTTTCTTACACAGTGAGTTGCAACTACTGGAATATGCTGCATTAAGTCTAATATTCCTTACTTTGTCTTAAATGCCCAAAAAGTAGTAAAATAAAATAAAAAATACCTTGCTATGGTCAAACGTGAACCCCGTATCAGTACGAAGGCCAGATCCTGAGCAAATTTAACCAAGTTTTGGCATCTTGTTTTTCCTGTAATTTGATGTAAGGCCATATGATTTCCTGTGAAACCTAAAATTATGTCCTTTGTTTTCTTCACAATTATGCTACCATAGAAGTTGAATGTTGCTAAGCTATTCTGAGATTCTCTGCAAGGACAGTAAGCATGGTTAGTTGGCCCATGGTGTAAAAGTTGTTGAGAAGATAATGGAAACCTTCACAGTGCCAGAACTAAATTCAAATGTTCAGTCCTGCAAAAGGCCTGATGGGACTAGAAGGTAGTCTCACTGGAGACTCTAGTGAAAGAGCTTCTCAAAATGTAAGTATTTCTTAACCTCCTGAAACTACTGTGTGGGATGATAACAAGCTTTCTGCAGATGCTCAAGTGGTTCCACATTCTCTTTCTCTATCCGTCACAAAGTATCTATCCTTCACCAGATTAAGCTTCAAATCTATCTTCTAATAGAAGGTCAAAATTTGATTCACACTGTTTCCTTCATTCTTGAGATTTCTCCTGAGTATTTAAGAAGAGATTAATTGTAGAAGTTAGAATTTCATGGTCTTTAGATTTCCAGGAAATAATAAAGAGAAACCAAAGCAGCAGAAGGAAGCCAGAAGCAGCAAGTCTGTCAAGCTCCGTGGCTGCATCTGACTGCACAGAAGATCGCTTTCAGCCATAGAGGCAAAGGGAAGTAGAGAGCATTGCAGCTACTTGATGAATGAGAATTTTTCTAGATTCCTCCCCGCCCCCCCCAGTGCTTCAGTATTAAGCATGGAACGTAATTTAGAAATCAGACTGATGAGCTGTATTTCAAAAGAGGTACTTTGAAATTAAAATCTAGAAGGGGAAAATTACTAGTATGAAGAAATACAAAAGGCCAACCAGTTGACTACAGTTGTGAGGTTTTGTGTGTGCGGTTTGGGGTTTTTTTTTCTTTTTAATTATTCGCATTCTTCAGTTTGAGCACTTTAGTACAAACTTGAGTGCTTCTTAGTGGTTCGTATAAAAAAATCAGCTGAACAGAAACAAAAGCTCTACTGCAAGCATTTAAGATACACTTCCTCAATTACAAGACAACAATATTTCCTCCCAACACCTATCATCTTTGAAAAGATTTTCACTCCATTTTTCTTAAGATTGTTCATATTTAACAATCTATTTAAGCTTCAAAATTACATTGACTCTTGACTTGCTTCAGAGACTTCTGCCAGTTTTGCCCATCAAAGCTTTCCTACATGGTGTACTCCAGCTCAGAGCTTAGAACCCAGCCAGAGTCCGACCAGTCAACTCTTCCCCTCCTGTCAGTGTACCTGTAACACAAAAACTTCCGTGGGTGCCTCAGTCCTTCCTTTAGTGGAACCCCTCCAAAAATAACCTTTTCTAGACAGGAAGAAACTCTGTCTTTAAAAGGGGACAAAGAACACTGCTAATCAAAACATAACTCCGTGATTTTATATAAATGAAATTATAATTATGTAAGATTATATACACACTTAATCAAAGCCACTTCGATATGTCAACTTTTCTAATTAAAACCAGTATTAGAATTCCAATTTTGAGGAGAGATTAGAAATATCAGAAATATGAAGCAGTGTCAGAGGTAACAATCATAAATGAACTGTCAAACAGTATTAAGACACTGACTTATCTATAATGAACACTGCTTAAAAACATTAATGTAGCTTTATGAACTTTTACCAATTTAAAGTTACTTTCGCTTTAAGAGTTAACATCACTAGAATCCTTTTACAGAAAATGCATTATGTACAACTAAGTATTATCACTCTTGTTACCTACATGACTGTAGAGAAACTTCTATAAGGAGAACTCCAGTGTCCTGTCCTTGCCTGATGTACTGTCTGTGCACATTGCTTGTACAGACCAGCTTTGCATACAACAGAACAAAGTAAAAACACCAAACTCTAATCTAACACAAAATTGAAATCCTTGTGAATAAAGAAGGATTTTTTTTTCCCCAGAAAACAACATTCTGCACTGTAAAAATACCTATATGATTAGCTTTTTCCAGTACTAAGGACCATGCTTAAGCAGACATTCAAAATTCATTAGGAATAGTGAGTTCATTATCTTATGTTTAAAAATATTTATTCTTTGTAACTAAAAAAACCCAGTATGCTATTTTCTGCATCAATCAGTACAAGATACACAGAAATTTCCTTTTAGAAATCAAGTTAATTATGCTTTTAGTCTATGAAATTTATATATCCATATTTATTACACTGAGTTTTTCTCGAGTACATATTATGTTCTCTTAGAAAGCTTTTTGGCTTAAAAAAAAGGATCCTCCAAACATTTGCATGGTAGCAGAATTATTATATCAACATAGCATAGAGTCATTACAGCTAACAGCCTATCTATACTACTCTTAAAATTCCCTATTTTCAGGAATTTATAACTCAGCTGTAAAAAAAATGTTTCTTACTAAAACTTTAGCAATAGGCTTATAATGCACCGGTAATCATTTTCTCAAATTCAAGCATGCAGAAAAGCATTTTTTTTGCAGTTTTATGCAACAGCTACATCTAAAAATGACAGCATTATTAATGTATAAAGATACTGTAGTATGAAAGCAGTTTGTTCATAATTGTTCTTAAACATTTACATTAATTTAATATGGGCTCCTCAGTACAGACTGCAGTTATGAAAGGCTTTTTTTCATAACAGAAAGGAAGCAAAACTAAAACAAAGAAAGGAATGCCACTGTTGCTTCATATTGTGATTATCTTTGCATTTTCCTCAGCATGTTGTGTGAGCCCTGAGACTGTCAGCTGGGTTCAAATTATACAAAATTCGCACCCTTGTGACAGTACAGTGAAGCTATTTTGTGTCTGTAGCTGCAACCCACACACTGGAGTTGCCTTGTGTACTGCCTCATCCTTTTTTGGCAAGATGGGTTAGGAAAAGCAGCCCCACCTAATCACAGAGCCAACTCCTTCCTCACCCACCAAACGGCCAACTCTCCCATTTATTCTACAGGCACATGAGTGCGTCGAATCCTGGCTGTTGTCTACAAAGCTGAGCTGCGGTAAAGTCCTGTCTGCATCAAGTGAGGGCGTAGTGGTGAGAGCAGGAACCAGAAAAAATTAAAAGCCAGATTTCTCTGGCTAAAGATATTATATAAGTTAGCTTGAAATTAACATAAGAATATAATATTCACCCAAAAAATCACTACATTTCTTCTGAACAAGTGGTTTATACTGCTGACTGCACTTAATATTTAACGCACAAATTAGAGACATCACAAACTGTACTTTAAAACCTGTTTCACCTTCCTTTTCCATTTCAGTTTCAAACTCAATTGAACAGGAAATAAGCACAGTACGGAAGAAAGGATGACTTCTCACAACATGACATGGATCAGCTACCCAAGCAAGAACTTGGCTTTCATCTCCCCAGAAGAAATTGAAGCCTTCATAGCTTCTCAAAACATCATATCAAGACTTATGCATTGTTACATCGCCTTTTTTGTACCAATAGGATTAATATCTGGCATATGTATTTTGATTATTTTCATAAAGAATTACTTGCAGTACAAAGTCATAGAAAACTTAGACTTACTTCTTCTACACTTCACCATCAGCAACATTATAATGATTTTTTTATCATTTACTGTCATTACGAGACCTGACTATTTAAAAGCCACCCACCTCGCATGTAATGTACTGTCATTTTTTTTCAACTTCAGTTATTTCAATTCTCAGTATGTTTTGATTTTGATGCTTCTCATACTATTACTCAAGAGATTTCCACCAAGGACTGCTCTCAGCAAAGCAACCCACAGACCCATGTTGTGTGTTGGATTTGTACTTACATATGCCTTCTGTTTGTCACTGACCGAGGCAGTACTGGTTGGCACAGATAACTATCACTTGGAAACAGACTGCCAGTTAGATCCATTATTTGCATGGCCTGAATATGAGATCATTAAATTCACCTTTGGATTTGGAATACCATCATTTCTTCAGATAATCTGTTTTACTGTTCTCTTCGCTAAAGGAGCGCCTGCTCAAGCACCAGCCTTACAACAGCACATTCGTACTTACCCTGCTGCGTACATTACAAGCATATCAATATTTATATGCCGTCTATTTTATAACATTATGATTCTCTTCAGGACAACATTCAAATTACAGAAGAGCATTGGAAGTCCAAAGAATGAGCTTGTGATGAATATTGCAGAAATAGTGTTGTTCTGTGAGAGCTGTGCTAGTTTAGTATTTATACTTTGTCTTCATAAACCATGCAAGGATGAAATACTTAAAGTCATACAGAACTGCCGAAGGGGAAACACTGCCAACAATCACCTTGAAATGCCAGTAACAACTACGACCCATGAAAGTGGGTCTCAGTAATACTTCCTGTTCTGAAGAACTGTCAATCCACTTTACTTTTTAGTTGGTTTGTGCATTTTGGTTTGGGTTTTAGTTTGGTTTTTTACTTCTTCAAAAAAGGATAATTGTTCCTTCTTTAGAACCCAAACTTGGACTGTCTTATAGCTAGCAGTACTAGAAGAAAAAAAGATGTTTAGTTCTAGTATTTGCAAGGGTCTACGTAGGGTCTACGTAGGGTGGTTTGGTTTTTCCCCCCCCCATATATGTGTGTATATA
>NW_009186559.1:0-227 GCF_000690835.1 Fulmarus glacialis
AGGCTGCCGGTACCCCGCCAGTCTAAACAACGGTTCGCCTTCCCCAAACTGTTTGGATTAGGAGCTATTAGTTAAAGGTTGGTTTTGGTGACGCTGCCGAGCATGAGAAGGATTTGTAAGTGGTTTTATATACGAGGAGAGGGAGGCTTTTCAGTTTAAGAGGGTAACTGGCCCCGCACCTGTATCTGAGGGCGACTGGGGTTGCCGGCCGGGTTTTCGGCGGGAGG
>NW_009186559.1:296-2077 GCF_000690835.1 Fulmarus glacialis
GGTGCGGGGAATTCCGAAAACAAATAAAAGGCGGATGAAATACATGGGTATCGCAAAGTGTGACTTTGTTGCAGTGGCAAAATGCAGCGGCTGGCTTTTTGCTTTCCAGGGGGGGAAATGGTGAAGGGAAACTGCTGCGAAATGTGTCCGGCCAGGGCATTTCCCCGGCAGAGCTGGGGGGTAACAGATTATTGTAATTGGGGGTTTTCTGGGGGTAGGGGGAGGAGCGGAGAGGACGCCTGAATGTGACTGAAGCGGAGATTGCTGTGCAGATTGTTTAGCTGTCACTGTAACTACTCTAACACGACCCAGCCAGGCAAACGTGCACATTTCATTCCTTTTAATATTATGGGATCAACGAAGAAATGTTTTCGCTGCCTGCTGTCGGGCTTTCGGCAGTTTGAATTGGACGCAAACAATAACTTGAAAAAGAGGAAAGAAACAAAAAGAAAAAGGGAGGGAAAAAAACCCCCAATCTGTAACCGATGCTATAAAATGTAAATATAACTAAGCCTGGCGCGATTTTTTTATTTTGGTCTCCGTGTGATGGACTCAAACAAAAGACCGTCTGGCCACAACTTTTTAAAGTAGGGCCGGTGGGTTTCGCATGTCCCGAGTATTCATTTTTCACGGTGCGTTTTCGTTCTGACCTCCGTTGGCGAAAATCCGCTCTTTGAAAAACCTCCTTCTATTTAGCGTGCTGTGTGCTTGTTTGCTGGTGTTCCCTCCTTTTTAAACTCTATTCGCACTGAGTAAAAAAACTTTTTCTGGAGAAGGCTGGCTTTCAGGAAATACGCGTTTCTGAAATGACCTCCCGAAGCCTGCAGCTAGTGAGCTGTAATTCTACCAGGTGTGTTTATGGATTAGCCGGGCTGAAGAGGTTAAGGAAGTTGGAAAAAAAAAATAATTGGAGGCAATCAACATCTGAATGTGAAAGTCCAGCTGAGACTGTGAACAATACAAACTATTGTGGAGAGATGTTTTAACTCACTACTGTTTTATAGGTATCGTAATCTGCCCCCGGAAATGAGACAAATAGTCTCCCAACAACAACAAAACTCTCCTTTGAAAGCTACTTTAGGAAACGGGGCTTGTACGAATGTCACTTTCCGTCAGAGCGCGTTTAAAATTAGGCTATTCAATCTGTTGTAATGGGCACGGATTAGGAGTAAACACAGCTTGGAATGAACAACCTCATGTTATCTCCAGGAACTGCAGGGTTACGGCTGAATTAAAAGCGTCTCAGCGAATTTCATCAGCACTGTTACTGATGAAACTGTTACTGATGTTACTGTTACTGTCCCTGCCCTGGGCCAAGAATTATATTTCCGCTATGGGGTAACTGCCATGTTGAAAAATGAAGGTGGAAATGTTTGTTTCGTGGGTTTTTTTCCCCTCTTAAAGACACACATCCGCGTTTAATCAAATTATTCGGAGCAACAACGAAACCGATTGGCTTCTGCTGACTCATTAGCGGGGCTGTATTAATTAGGAATAGTCCTACTGGCTCGTTTTTGAATTTGAATGTTTGATTCCCTCGGCTCGACTCTGGCGGGGGGGGACTCGGGGAGAAGAGACACGTGGAACTTTATCTGGGCGGTTCGGGGGGCGCCGGGAGCCCGCCCAGCCCTTCCCGGGGCCTTCTCGGGCACTTGGTGCAAAAGAAAAATCCCCCTCCCCAGAAGGCCACCGTTTCCTGCCCCAGCCACGACCTCCGCGTTAATTATGGGGATGTTCATCAAGATACGAGACCTCTTCCATGCGGGACGCGTTAGCCTCTC
>NW_009186560.1:0-23925 GCF_000690835.1 Fulmarus glacialis
TAACTCTATTCCAGCCAAAACCAGCACACCTTGCTTTATTTTTTTTAATGTAAGCTGATTTTTAATAGAATTATTTTTGTAAGCTATAATGCCCTACACTTAAGGAAGATAGAAAGCAATGATACTTTGTATAACCTTAAGTCATTTTCTACTTCTTTGAGTGCTTGATATAAAAAAAAAAAAAAGGAATAAAGAGGAATACTTTTGGTTGTAATTTGTATTACTCTGAGCTGTTGCCATTTTAGTCTTCTGGAACATATGGCTGCTAACTGTTCCACAAGTTTCTTTTGACTTAAGAACACTAAACAGGCCAAAACTTTGGCATTTTTCTCTAGAAATTTTCGGTTGTTTGTCTGCAGGCTTAGCATTTATAGTGAGCAAGTCCCATGATGCCACATGCTCTGTAATTACCTTTGGGTTTTTGGTTAACCATATCTTGGTCAAGCATATCAATAGGTGCTTATTACAAGTAGGCTGGCTAGCAGCTTCTCTTCCTCACTGCACTCAAAGGTCATTGCTATTCCTGGACTTGAAAACAAGGTAAAAACTTGGCTAGTAAGACTTAGTGGAAGAATTTTTCTTTTTTTCCTCTTAGCTGAATTTTGCAGCTTTACTGCCTCACTTGGCAGTATTATGGAAAATAGCAGCTTTACCTTAGTCTTTGGCGTAAGATAAACTTAACAGTATAACTAGGCAAGTAGATTTGATGCCATTACTCTGTACGTTGGAAATATTTTGAACAAGTCATCAACAGTAAGGCTTTTTCTGAGACGTGGGAAAGTCAGTGATCACTAGCAAGTAATACAACACAGGAAATCTCGTTCCTTTCTCTGCATTCAGAGGTATGGGATACAGATTTCTCTGCATAGGAAGTACTTCCGTTGTTTTCTTCTGAGCCTAATGAGGGTATGATGTAAAATTTGGTGTGCATAGGCCAGAAAAAATGAAGGTGTGTGAATCCTGCAGTCTTGTTTTTCAGTAGACTACTGTAATCTGCATGAACATAAACCTCCTCAGAAAAGACTGGATGTCCAGGCGACCTAGATCTCTATTCTCCTGGTTTGCTTATTTTATATTAAGGGAAGATGAATTGCTGGCTTCTTGCTGCTGATTTTGCACCTCTTTTGGCACATGAGTGCATTGTCGACCAACCACAGCTTTTTGGTGTCTTCATTTTTAAGTGATCTACAGCCTAGTCATTCAGGTACTGTGGGATGTGTCTTCTGGCCACTTGCAGATAGAAACACCTGAAAACTACATCCACTACATGGAATAAAAAACAACACACCAAAACCAAATATGTGCGAGTGAGTGCAAGATTGCTTGCTACTGTAACTGAAAGAATCTGTGTGGAGTGCTTTTCAGCCTTACCACACAATCTTGTAATTGCTAGCTATCAGCTCTCGGCTTTTGTAGAAATTGATTGCCACTGAGTGCATTTTTGCTAGCATACCCCAGGACGGATGCCTCATGCCCTAGTGGCTTCAAATGTTCATGTTACTGGGTGGAAAAAATTGTGCATCTGAAGGTCTCGGGGATGTACCTTAGTGTGGTCCCTTGGATTCAGACTGTAAAAGCAGTGGGATCACAGGAGAATAAAGCATAGAGGGAAAGATACTTGAGAAAATGCTTCAGTTCCAGGGTTAGTGGAGACTTGGATAGTTGCCAAAATTAACTCCCAGGCTGTAATGCTTGGGAGTTTATTGTATGTATAGCTGTAAAGCCTGTCTACCAGAGTTGATGTATATTCATGTTGATTACTTGCTAGATATTTGTTTCTGCTTTTTAAAAGGGTAATTTAAAGCTAATAAATATACAAAACCAGCTGAATAGACTGTTGATCAGGTTAGCGGTAGTCAACTACTATATATGAAGTCATAAAAAATGCCTGACTTTATGCTACACTGCCAGAACCAGCAACCTGATTTATCCCTTAGTAGTAATTAAAAATTTTATGTTTAGCCTTAACTAAACAATGAATGCTGATTAAAACCATTCTACCATGCTGGGAGTGATTTAATGTGACATAATCATCCTTCTCTTCATCATTGTTCCTGACTTCCACATGACTGCAGTGATGTTTCATCAGCAGAAAATAATGTGTGATGCTTGTATCTGGGATCCCACAAGTGAATTCATAACTTGGTTTTTCACAACTGCTCTTTAAGCAATGCCGACATGGTGGTTCTCTGTGGTGATATAGATGCTCCACCTACAAAAACTTTTTCTAAAACTACATTTAGCAGAGCTGTGTAGCTTCTGAGAATCTTCTGTTAATATCAAAGGATCCTAGGAAACTAAAACCTTTGGTTGTAAAGATGAAGTTGAGACGCATTTGTGTCTAGCCTTCTTGCCTTTGCTGACTATTTCTAGGTTTTTAGATAGCTGAACGAAATGTTTGAGTTGACTGAAAATGTGAACATTTAGATCAGATGCTAAGAATGAT
Source organism: Fulmarus glacialis (assembly GCF_000690835.1). Lineage (NCBI taxonomy): Eukaryota > Metazoa > Chordata > Aves > Procellariiformes > Procellariidae > Fulmarus > Fulmarus glacialis. Next base: position 2,447 of record NW_009186560.1, read on the forward strand.
TCTGTATGAAATGAGGTCTCTGCTTTGTTCCTTATTTAGCCCAGGAAAAATTTTGAGGAAATTAGTACAGTGGAGGATCCTTCAAAGTAGGACAAATCTTGACTGCAAATAAAATAAACGTTACAACAAGAAAGTATCTGTCAGATGAGGCTTTTCTAGGTGCACCTCAGTATGCATGTGCATTGTTGCATTCACAAGGGTATGCAGTCATCTTAGTTACACTCCCCAGTTCCTGTAGGCGAACCTACACCGTATTTCCACGAGTCCCAAAGGGACGTAGTATAAGTGATAAGCATTTCCCTGTTGCCTTCATCAGGGTATAGTTTTCCTACTTAATCCAACAGGAGATGAGGACTGGGCTGTCATTTCAGTCATCTGGCACCTGTCAATACTTTAACCTTTAGACTGAGGTTCCTGTTGCTAGTCTTTTAACTGCTTTTAAAGATTGGAGCACTGACCCTGTCTCTTTGCTCCCCAGTTGCCCTTGGACTTCAGGGTAGGCCTTACGTAAGTATTGCCTAGAATATGAAGCGTGTTACTACACAGATGATTGAGTATGTCTTACTAATCAGGATATGTCTCAAATACAAGTTAAACTGTTTATTTCCATGTGTTCCTGAATCAAGGTCTATTTTCATCGACTTCTACTGCAAGTTACTCCAAATATGGGGCATCCTAGTTTGTTGGGACAGGTGGCTAAAATCTTCTCAGCTCTGAATATCATGAAGGACAAGTCCTATAGACAGTGGGTTTTAAATTGGTATATATCAACGGTATGACGAGGTTGCAGAGGCAAATCAAGTGAAATTAAAGTGTCTTGGAAAAAAAAGTTACTAAATTTAGAAATCATTTAAAATTCAATGTGTTGCAGTTTTTCCACTTACAGAAGTGTTCGAAGAAACCAAATCGGACAAGGGCCAATGAAGTACTCTCCTTATAATTTAGTTACACAATATTGTAAGCATGCCATGCTAACATAACACTTCAGTAACTGAAACGAAGCTTGTCTAAGACTAAAAATTAGAGATACTTTCAGAAGTCTGGTTTTTTAGCCAGAAGATGCCGTTCCAGAAGAATTAGTTTAATTTCTGTGTGATGAAAATGTCTTAATTTTCACGCTTTACCATCTATATGACCCTAAGCCTTACTCAGTAGTGGAGAATATTGTCATTAGATTTTTGTTGTACATATTCATTCCTGTGCATATTGTATTGTGTATTTTTCACATTGTATCTAAGCATCTGATGAAAGTGTTCGTGCAAGGAGATTACAATGACATTGTCTTGACTTAGTTGTATTAAAAAGACTGGATGTTAATAATTTTACTTTTTTTTTTACTTCTTACAACTCCTGGTTGCCTATTATGTTTCATTTCTAAAGTCTATAATCCATCTGGCTAGGTGAGTAAGTGCATTGCTAAAAAAGTAGATAGTACCAAGATTCCTGACTTGTGAGCTATATTTAACAGTCATTTGCAATTATTTATAGGTGCTATTGGTAAGCAGTAGCCGATATCCAGATCAGTGGATTGTACCAGGTGGAGGAATGGAACCAGAAGAAGAGCCAGGGGGAGCAGCCGTCAGAGAGGTGTATGAAGAGGTAACAAAAACAAAACAAAAAAATCCAGCTTCTTTGTGCTGCTGCTATCTTCAGATGGGAATCAAGAAGAAAGGGGAAACTCTACCTCCTTTATCCAGGATTTGACCGAGACTTCCACGGTTGTGAAATTCGAAGAACTGCAGTTCTGTGTGTTAGAATTAGGCTATAGCGTGGTGAGGTGAGCTAATTAGCTTGCTTCCCAGCACGCTTTTATTTCATAGCTAAATTTCTGTCTGCATTTATAAACACTTACTAGAAGTGGAACTGTGACTTTATGCCAAATGGCATATTATAGTAGCACAGCATTTCTGTTTGTGCAGAAAGTGTTCGACTCGCAGCTCTTCTAGAACAGACTGAAGGTGAACTAACCATTAATGTGTAGCTACATAAGAAAGAAAAATAAACAAACCTTTGAGGAGATTCCAAACTAAATGGATTAAACTGATGTATCTGAGTAGTTGAGAATTCAACAATAAAAAGGCCTTGTTAAGTACATTTAAGGCTGTTTATCTATAAAGAAATCACCGTAAGTATAGTCTGCCTTTCTATCTCTGACCCTACCCCTAGGCAAAACAGAGCTCTAAGTCTTGATCAATTAGTGCAGTTTCCCACTCTAGTATGGTACTTAAATTTCAAATTCAAAATTCTGGTTTTTAACTTGCTATTTATTTTTCCTAGGCAAACTGTTAAAAATGTTACTCGGATATCTAACAGTCAGAACTGTAAGCCAAATAAAACTTGAAGAAAAATTAGAGTCACTTGATTTAGTTACAAATTATGCATGCGTAAGTGACCACAGATCAACTCTTAATTCTTTATATCATGCTTCTTAAATAGAAGATGTAAGGTTTTGCAGAAAGTGGATGCATCCTGGCAAGTGAGAGAACTACAGGATTTCTGCTAGTCTTAAACAGTTTTGTCATCCCAGTTTGACTATTACTACTCACAAAGCACACTAATGTTGTTGCTAATTAGTGTGTATAATGATTTTTTTATTAGCTGTGCTATCTAGTGGTTTAGCTTGCTTACCCTTAAGACTGGTTCTGCTGGGTTGTAGAGGCTTGGGAACTTGATGTAGATGGAACTTGCACCGAATGGTGCCTGCTTTTTGGTGTCAAAATGAGATCTGTGAACTGTGATTCAGCGACCCTCCTCCCCTCTTACATGGGAGACAGACTAGGTCAGTGTTCAATGCTCTTAGCAGCCTTCATACAGCAAGGTTCAAGCATAAATAATGATACAAAGTTATTCGAGACTTTCTCTGTCCAGTTTTGCTGGGGGAGCCACTTTCCAGTTGCACAAGACATGCTCAGATAAGTGCTTGTGTATTTGTAAAAGTAAAGGAAGCAGCCACAAGGCAGTCCATTTGAAAGGAGCAAAGATTTAGAATTCTAGGAGTGAGTTAGCAAAGATTTAGGCTTCTAAGCAGTAGTAGCACCTCTGATGAAAGTCCTGGCACTTCCCGCTGTCACAAGTTGATGGGTGGGATTAAAAAGCACAGGACCACTGGCTCAGTGTTCTTGTGAACACTGGTAGTTTTAATCGCTGGTCTGACCTAAGGCACAGTCCAAGATAAAGGATAGTAAAATCTCATCTCCATGTCAAACTAGAGCTGACTGAACTGTGGTCATATGTTTGGTTTTTTCTTTGGTGGTGAAGAATGGATTGTCTTGAAGGTACCAGTCTGCAGTTAGTATGTCATCAAAGTTGCTGTGGGGGTTTGACAAACTATTGAAAGCTGCCTGAGTGGTCTAGCTTCTCAGATTGCAGGGGATGCAGTGCTATACACAAAGCTCTCAGGCTGACTTTGTAGCAAAGTAGTATAGCAGTGAGAGTTGTGACCTGGGGGCTGATAACTAGTTTTCTACTACAAATGGTTCTGCCCTGAGAATATTCTGAGGAACACTTCCAAGTCCTGGCTTTGCTGGCAAGTGAGTCCTGGCAAGCTTGCAAATTTCTGCAGTGGTGCAGTGCATGGGTCATGAGTGTTAGAGAAGGCTAAGCTGGGATAGCTAAGGAATGGGCATAGAATATTACTGGATGATACATCATATAGTATAAACTTAGTACAAATTCCTCTGTTAATGTAAAAGCTCAGAGTGCGCATCCTGCCCAGACTGTGAACTTCTCTGGTTCATACAGATACCAAAACACTAGTTACTTCTGAATTATCTTTTTCCCTTTGGATAAGCTTTCACATCAGCAGGCAAAAAAAAGAGAAAATCGGAAAGTGAAAAATAGGAGTACCTGCTATTATGATGTGAAGCAGTCCTTCCACAGCTCAGTTTTATTCTTGCCCTCATTTCTCTCTCAGGGCAAAGCAAAAGACTTTACCATACATCGTGGTGATTCTGGCCCAGAGTTGCAGTACTTGGCAACCCTAAGCTGTTTTGAATCCTGAAGACAGAGGTCAGCCTCCTTCACTCATACACAGAGCTCGCTTTTGATTGTGTTTTGTTCAAGTGCTATCACACAAAGTGAATCTTAAAACCAGCTACATGTAAACATGTGGTTTAGGCAAATGCTTTGATCACCTTTCAGTGTAGTGTATGTTAAGCTGTTCTGTAGCTGCTTAGAATATATGTGTTGTCATCAAAATTTCAGTAAGATGGTTCATGATAGAAAAGCTGCACGTTGTAAATGACTCGAAAAATGCCAACATCATCCGTGTTTATACACCACGAGAGAAACTGTTTTCTAAAGGTAAAGAAGAGAACCCGGCAAATACAAAGCTCTTTGAGTGGTGCTAGCACAGGAGCATTTTCCTCAGAAGTTAAACCAATTTTTATTCACTTTTACTACAGTGGCTATGCTTTTTTTTTTATGATGTTCTGGAGTAAGACACAAACTGCCAGCCATGTTCAGCTCTGAGCTGTGCTTGCAAATGCATAAAAATTTTTCAAAGGCTAGGGGCTTTAATGAGCAAAAATCATTTGGTGACACTTGTTCTACAGCTTCAGAGTTTCTGGGGTTTGATAACTTGTGTAGCTGATGAGCACTAAAAGCTCACGCGTAAAGTAAAATATTCTTAAGCTACAGGCTGAATCTTGTGTGCTGCCACGAGACTGCAAAGTACCGTTTTTAAAGAAAAGCCAGAGCGGTATGCAGGGTTTTGACTTGAGCCATGGAAATTCATACTAACCTTTCCAGAGATGGATGTCCTTTCTATTTTTATACTAAGGTCAATGTCACCTGGTTACAGTACAGTGAAGTGAACTGTTAGAGTTTTGTGAATGAATAAACTTCAAAGGAGGCACACTGGTTTGAACTGTGTTTCTTCAGTATTGGGTCATGCACAAACTAAGCATTAGTTTTCATTAATTTATTAAAATGGAGAAATTGATAGTGGGAGTTACAATGGCATTTCTTAATGGTAGGAGGGCTAATAGCTCACAGTATGATAGCCTACTGGCTCTAAATATCCCTCACTTTCCCACCATCAGTAGTGTATTTAAAGTCTTTGTTTTAAAACCCAAGCAAAGATCTTTGTAGTCAAATCTATATGCACTGCAGTTGTTCCATAGTCTGCCTGTGTGCATGACTGCAGATTTTTTTTTTTATCCTTAAGTTCTGTTCATGTTAGTGATTTGGGTTTTTACCTCTACTAAATGTTTAGTATGAATTTCATTTAAATTTGTCTGCCATTTCACAGGTTACAGTAATTAAGATAACCTGTCAAGTTCCTTAGGTACAATAAGTTTTTACAAACCTGAAAGTAGCATACCAGAATGATCCCAGAAAAACCTCATCTAAATGAGGAGCTATTCGTTAATAAATTTGGAGCTTAGTCTTTAATTGGGTAGCGTGAAAGATGGTAATAAGAGTTGTTTGCACATGCGGTGTTCAAATAGAAATATGACACAAATAATAAGGGTGGCAAGCTGATGATGTCCAGCCTCTTAAATAGAAGGAGCACCCTCCCACTCCCTTTTATTCCTCCATCTCACCAAAAACTGAGACTCTTGCTTTGTTTGTACTTAGTAGTGTATTGAAATGCCTACCAAAAAATACGCAATTCCTCCCAGACCTATGTGAATGTAGCTTCTGAGACGAGGCTGATCCTGAAGGCTAATCTGCTGAAACAGTGAAAATGGCAGAAATTATTATCTAAGACTTCTCACAGGACATAGAGGACTCTGCTCAAGTGAACATCTAATACTTGAAAAAAGATTGGGTGTTACAGACTAGGACTAGGCAGATACTTCAAAAAATAAATAAAACACCCTTTCAGGTGAAAGATTGTGGCAGGTACAGTGAAACCTTTTGGGTTTTATAAGAGTATGCAAGAAAGGGCAAGAATAGTCTTGCACTGTGCCTTCAGGAGCGTAGCCATTAAAGTACTATCCGACAGATCCCACAGTTAAAAAGAACTCTGAAATCTTTCAGATTTTAAGCAAATTTCTGCCCTGGTAGACTGTTAGCCTAAAAATTAAACTGCAGCATAACTCTTGCTCCATCTACAGGAAACAAAAGGCAAGTCTGACTGCGCATCTGAGACGGCAGTACATCTAGAGCTGCCAACAGTGAATGGCCTCTAGGCCAGAAAGATTATGGGATGAGGTGGACAGTTTTCCCTCTTGTGGTTGAATAAATTCACATTTGAGACATTATCTACATAGTACTTGTAGACTTCCTTAGGGAATCATTCGGGGGGGCTGTAGCACTTAATTCAACTGCTTGTCTGTCAAAAGAAGTGCTGGGTTTTTTCAGGGTTTTCTCCCAAAGTTTAGACTGTCTTACACGCTTATGGTAGCCTATAGGATTCTGTTTACTTAAAGAACCATATTTTAACAGCCATGGGTGCATAAAGGCCAAAGGAAGAAAGGTATTTATATTAGTGACAAAATGGTCCAAAGTCTAGAAGTTAACCAGTGTATTGGATTACAAGCTTACAATTGGGAAAGTGGGAACTTTATTTGACTTTCTGGGGAAAAAGCTGAAGCATTTCTTGGTCCTCTAGCACTTAATTTTGACACATCTTGAATGAACGACGTTAAGATAAGAACTTGGAGGAAATATTTTTGTTAGCTAAAGCACTTAAAAAAAAATCACTGTCAAGTTGATGATACTTTTTAAACTATGAAGATGATTCAGTTGAGTATATTACTTTCAGGGAAAAATCATGAGACTCTAATTGCCACCTTTTTATACTTTTGGGTATAGAGATTTTCAAAAGCTGCTACTGTCTGTAGGAATTATGCTACATTTTGGAGGCACATATCTTTGCCTAGAGAGTAACTAGACATCAGTGACAGTAATCACATTTACATAGCAACATCTGGTTGCACAAAAGCTTTGTTACAAGCTTGGGGGAATTTTTTACACTTAATGTAATGGGAGTGCTTCTAATTGTTTCATTCAGAATTACTCAGCTAAGAGTATTTGTTTAAACCACTGATTTGCTTGCAGGGAGAATAGAGAAGCTGTTAAATAATTCCACTTAATGTGACTTTATCATCAGTGTTACTCTGTGACTATGGGGTACTAATAAATTGAAAAAAACTCTCTATGAAAGCTATTCAGTATTGGTAAACTTACCTGATGGTGGTGTTTGTGCTGTGTGTTGGATCGGTTAATTGTCAGACTCCCACTTAGCAGTTCAGAGAAGCTCTCCTGAATCTATTGATGGTGAGTTTCTTTGTCCTTCAACAGTCCTGTTGCCATAGACCTGCCTTTAAGAAATCTTTGTAATGTAAATAAGGCTTTGGCTAGGACTTCTTAGAGAGTTATAAAATCTTGAAAGTTTTTTGGTTTGGAGGGGTGTTGGTTGGGCTTTGGGGGGTGGTGCACGGTTGTTTGGGTTTGGGGTGAGGGGGAGAAATTTTTTTTCCTCCCTTTGGTGGAGCATAGTCCCCTTTAGAGCAGTTCCTTGGCACTTGGAAAAGCTTTTCTTAATGTTTGAGAAACCTGCAGAGTCTGTACTGGGCTCTCTGTCATGCTGTTAAGCCATATCTTTAAGGATATTAAACAGTCTTGTTCTTTGCTGCAACTTTAGGGAAGAAATGAAGAAATTGCAAAACTAGTGCAGCTCAAACTGCATATTTGGTCACCTGAAGTATTAAAAAAAGACTGATCTCACAGATTCATGTTGTTACTTTTGATGGAATAGGATGATGGAAAATTGCTTTTTCTTAGTTTTTCAGTTTGCCACAAAGTAGAAATCTTAAAGGATATAGTGATTCCTAGATAGTGCTGCATGAGGAGAAGGCAAAAATTGGGGACAGAAGCATAAGTTTGTAGCCTTTTAGGTTCTGCTTCTCTTTTTTTAAAAGATACTGTAATGTTGAAATTAGGACTGATCAATAAAACAAACATTTCTTCAGCATGTGTTGCATTAGACTAATAAATGTCTAATTCTCATTACCCACTGTAAAGCACAAGCAGTCTTTAGTGCCTGTTGTGGCATAGCTGACCCTTTCAGACCAAAATAAGGGTCTGTCACTTTCATAATTAATGTACTGTCTAATCACTTATCCAGCAGGTCCAGTTATGTATTTCACCTTTGTGAGCTCTAACAGGTATCTCTGTCATCACAGCAGAAAACCAGAAGAATATTGTATGTAGTTTTGCATTAACTTTAGGTCTAGCTCTTGCTCTAGATAAGCAAAATGCTTGTTGAGTTGCACAGGCTGTGATCGGACTTCCTTCATCAAAACTGCTTAATAAATAACACCAGCCATCTGCTTTCTTTAGAAAGACACACAAAACATTCATTTGTAAGATCTTGATTAGACTTACTGCTAAAGCCTGCCCAGTTGTCTGAGTTACTCATTGAAATGTAATTAAGATACATATGGTCCTTTATATAAAGACTATATAAGACATCAGTAACTTTCTTTGGTTAAAGCTGGAAACAAAGACTGAAGGCTAGAAAATGTCATCTTAGCGCTAAGAAGCCCTATTTTAAATATCAGTTACACAACAAGACAAAAAAAATCTAAATATGGCTTTGTCTACCAGTAGACTACATATGCTTTTATGTCTTGGGCGTATGGACTGAGATTTGTTTAGAATAAATGGATGATCATAAACCACTTCTGTTGGAAAAGGCATTATATATTACTTTTGGAAAAACAAACCCTAGAGTCTTAGTAGAATATAACTGTATATGTAAACTGTATTGGTAAAAATTACTAAGCATAGGCTGATACGTAGGGGTTGTTTTAAACAGTTGGAGTAAAACTGAATTTAAAGCCCTTTGTAATGTTACTAATTAGAAAAAGAATTCAAAACTGTTTGTAGAGAATTGGGGATATAAATTTGGTTTTAAGCTTAACATGCCAAAAGCTACACTTTTATATGAAAACTAGTGTACATGAAGTTGTTATGCTGCAAGATCCACCCAGTAACCTACAGTTTAATTTGTTACTGTATTTTGAAGACTTGGACTTAAGTCTTCTGTGTAAAATAGCAATGGAGTTTTAATGATTCCTTCTCTAGATTATTATATTACTTTAAGTTACCTCTTGTCCTATCTATTTCCCTGGATTATTTCAGTATTGGATGCCATTTATCTCTTTAATAAAATACGGTACATAAAGAACATGGTAAACAGTGTTTTGGATGGAAAACTTGAAAGACATGCATTCTTTGATCTACTCATTAGGACAAGCTTTTGTGCTCTAATACTCTTAAGTACTCTAAAACTAGAAACTCCAGAAGCAATGCAGCACTGTCTAATTAAAACTTACGTTAAAACGCTTGCTTAAAATAACCCTAATAAGGAGGAGTATGCTGATGTACGAGGCTGGTACTGATATTTTAGTTTTTGAAATTAAAAAGCACATGTTAACACTTTTTTCTGTTTGTTTTGTAGGCTGGAGTAAAGGGAAAGCTAGGCAGACTGCTTGGGATATTTGAGGTGAGCTATTTTTTTTACCTTTTAAAAACAATGTTGTTGGGTTTTTGTTTTTGTTTTTGTTTTTTTTTTTTTTTTGTGAGAGTTGATAAACATCAGACTTAAGTTCTTAGGTATTACCTGCCTGTAATTTTGCAATGCTACTGAAAGTGCTACATTAGACAGATGATTTCCTTTAGTTGTTACATGATGTGTGAATATTTTAATAGGAAGATTTCGAAGCACTTGGAACTTTCCTGGAAAGATTAAATTAGTACTTGGAAAACATCTAGAAGTAAAAAAAAAAAAGTGAAACCAACATTGATAGATCTAGGATTTCTGAAATATCACACATGCCTTTTTTGGGGCACTACTTTGATTTTTCCTCTCTGATTAGATTTTGCTGAAGTAACTTGTCAACTTTCACACACCTAAATTGATAGGTCTGTATATGAAGTGTCTCATTATGGCTTTGATTCACTAAAAAAGCTAAGGCCTTGGATAACAGATAAATCTAACCTTTAGCAATACTATGTAGTTCAAAACTTGTATTTCGTAGTGTAAACATCAGACGCTGAACTACAGTGTAAGGATACATGCTAGATATAACTCTCGTTTAGTGTTGGCGTTGCCAGCTTCTGCTCAGGTTCTAGACAGGGGTAGATTGTAGAAATACAGGTGTGAGTCTTCAGATCATAATACATCCAGCGTTACTATGTTGTGCTGTATGATGGGTGAGAGTGGAAGTCCCTTAGTCTAGTAGTTAGGTAGGAATCTTTACAGTTTAATTATAAAACCAACTTTCAGAGGCAGTGTATTTCTGATGGGGATTTCCTATGTGAAATATTACTTAGTCATGTATGACTAGTTGATACAGTGCTAAAGGTGTTCCCATTGTGAAGTATGGAAACCATGATAAAATTAGAGAAGTTCCTGTGTGTAGTTAAGGGCACTCGCCCTTTTTCTGATTTGTTTTGGGTTTATGAGTACACCTGGATGGTCCTACACATTAAAAACTTGTCAGTGTTTTAACTCTGCTGGTTAGTCTACAGAAGTATTCTGCATTTCCCAGCTCAGACCAAAAAAAGACAGGGTACCTATCATCTTGTTGCCTTAAAACAGGCTGCAAGGAATGATGATTCTTTGGTAATTCAGCTGTATGTTCTTCTGAAGCCATCTACCACCATCTAGACCAGAGGAGATAAAAGTCTGTGTTGAGTGGCACTTTCTAGTTTACTTATAACTTAAATAAAGGCCCTACTTTGGTTTCACAACACGGCCCCACAAACAGTTGTTAGTACCATTGAGGGGGCCACATGTTGCGACCAGGGATGGAACTAAGAGAAGATGGAAATGATATTGCTGCTGAGTCCTTGTGTTCTAGAACAACAGCCAGAAAGGATACATGTTATAGATGTATTTACTCCATTTAATAGTGATACGGACAAAGAACTGTCTTGGAGTATTTTTATTTCCTAATAAAGCACAACAGTTTAAAACTATATTAAGCTTGTAGTGAAACAGAGTTAAGTAGGAATGGTTATTGGCACAAGGATAAAACCATCTGTAAGGGGAGCTAGGGCATAACATCTCTTGGTTCTTAATATAGTTGTAATCGTAGATGGTCCTGGGTTTTCTAGGAGCTCAGGTCTTTTCCAAGGGGCAGTAGCACCTTTAACAGCGCACTGCTAGCCTGCTTTGGAGCTAGCAGGCAGTAATGTCTACACAGACCTCGCGTGGACTGGCTGTGGCACTGCGACCCTGCCCTGAGCAGACTACCTCTGTCAGTCTCTGTATTTGACTCCCCTTGTTCAAAAAGCATGTGCCTTCTGAATAGGTGGCTAGTACTGCGAATGTGGCAAACCTGTCGAGTGAACAGATGGTAATGATTTTTGCATTTGTCATGATTGCAAACATAGGCTATTTAATTTGCCTCACTGAGTGAAACTTTATAGCCGACATTGCATAGATGATCTGGCCATGTGATGCAGTGGTTCCATCTTGCAAAGGTTTTTTTAATAACCTTTCATCTAGGAGCATGAGTTGTGGAAACAGTTTTACCAAATGCACTCTACTGTGCTAACTTACAAGATATGTAAAAGATAAGTAATGGGCAGTACTAGCGGACAACTGCTAATATTAAACTGGATGACCAAGAACATAGTTTGGTCCCAACTTCACGATCTTCAAATTTGCTTGGGCTGGGGTTTGGTTTTTTTTTTTTTGGGGGGGGGGGTTGTTTGGGGTTTTTTTGTTTTAGCCTAGTAAAATAGAATAGCTGTTGTTTCAAAGAAAACTTCAGTTTTCCCATCCTTTTGGGCCTACTCAGTACAGACGTTTATTTAGTGAAAATAAAAGCCAGGTTTTGCTGGGAAGTATCCTTCAGAGGTAAGTCATTTCTAATCTTATAGTTGCAGTAAGTCTGTAAGTTACTTTTTGCTGAGAATTAAAACGTCTACTTCTAATATTCAAGCAGAACCAGGATCGGAAGCACAGGACATACGTTTATGTTCTTACTGTGACGGAAATACTGGAAGACTGGGAGGATTCAGTTAATATAGGTAAACTCATTCTCTGTCCTCATACGCTATACTTAAAATATATTAAGCAAACTTCTTTCATTTCCTGAAGCAATTCATATAATTCTGGGAGGAATACTAATTCTGTTCTATAAACTGAAATTACTGGAAATTGTGATGCTGTTCTTCCACACTTCTGTACACATACAACTAGGGTTGCTTTCAACATACTGTGTTACTCTTATGTTATAGTAATTAGGGTATTCTAAGTATTACGATGGAATAAAGTTAATTATTAGTTGCTGATACAGCTCCTAATTTTTTTTTTTAAAGGCCAAATATTATACTGACGAATTATTTTTTCCTTAAAAAGTAGAATGTTTTGCTGTTTGATACTCTAGGGTGTTTTTGAAAGTATCTTCAGGGGAAAAAAAAAATCTTGGGAAAGTTTTGAAGAGGTTCTTTCCCCTAATTCTCCTGAGGGGAAAAAAAAATCACTAGTATTTACTTTCACCTTAGCCTAATTTTTCAGTAGTAATACTGCAGACCTTAAGAGCTATCTATTCCTGTATATATGTCTATGTTATACAGATACCACTGTCATGCAGTTTAGTTAGATTAACATCCTTTGTGATGTTGTATGGATCTTCCACTTTGAATTTAATTAGGTAAACATTAATCAGTTTTGTCCTTAAGTTTTTTAAAACAAAAAACAACAACAAACAAAACAAAAAAAAAAACCAAACCCACAAAGTTTAGTTCATTCAGTGTATTTGTCTTAGTTAATCAGAATTGGTATAAAAAATTATATCCTACCTTGATTGCTTATGGTTTGCCCTTTTCAGGAGATGGAGCTTTAGGAGTGTTAACATTCATAAACTTAGCACTATTGATCTGTCAGCAAATGGCATGTAACTGTAAGGGTAGCTTCAACACTGTGCTCCATTTTTCATGTGGAGAGAGAATGTTTTGTTTCCGATACTATCAAGTTGTGGGGAGTGCACCCTCTTCATTGCATGTCAGGTTCCCTGTATAGCGACACTGATCCATTACTTAAGAGGATCAATATTGGCAGGGGTGCGATTGTTTTGAGGGTTTTTTTGTACTTGGAACTGTACAGGGCCTGTGAGGACAGCACTGGTCTGTTCCTGCTTAGTGCCAAGCTGTGGGGTAGAGGGGAGCACCCGGCGTGGGGCTACAGGTGGCTTCCTTCTGGGGAGCGCTGCTGGCAGCAGGATGCTAGCTGGATAAACAGCCCTGGTGGGGCCACATATCTTGGTCTTAAACAAGATGTCTTAATAATGTTCAAGCATAGTGCCTGTAACACTGTAAAACCAAATGAAAAATAGAATAAATCCCGGTCTTAATAATACTATCCTTGACCTTGAGTGTAAGGATTTTCAGAGGCCTGTAATTTTAAAGGACTTGTGCAAGAAGGATGGACTATCTTACCAAGATAAGTCTTAGAACTTATCTAAACAGATCTCTGGTATAAGGTATATTATTTTTTAAAACTTAGAGCTAACCTGAGTAACTCCAAACACGGATACGTTTTGAGTATGGAACACTGCTTTCTAAATCAGACCAAGCCATTCTTCTTCTGTAACTTCAGGCATGCATGTTCATTCTTCAGTTTTCTGCTAGGCATGACTGTGTAGGAAGGCAGTATTCAGTCATTTAAATAATAATATCCTCTTCTGTAAGGACTAGATGTGGCTTTTGGAGCATATGAACAGTCATACGAGCTTCTGCGCAGTATTTGCTTCAAGAGAGTTATCTGAAAGGCTTTATTATGAACTGCATTTCAGTAATCTTGAGTGAATCTCTTGTGTTCATCAGTTCTTTCAAGGTCTTTTCACTCTATCTTTTGCCTCTGTATCTTCTACTTCAGTAAAAGATACTAAAGTAAAAAGAAATGAGAACAAGTGAATGAACAGATAGCAACAAATGGTGCTGTTACAAATTTATAACTCTGTTTTTCTTTGTGGATTATACTCATTCAGGAAGGAAAAGAGAATGGTTTAAAGTAGAAGATGCAATCAAGGTCCTTCAGTGTCACAAGCCTGTTCATGCAGAGTACTTGGAAAAATTGAAACTGAGCTGTTCGCCCACTAATGGAAACTCTGTGGTTCCCCCTCTTCCAGATAATAACTCCTTATATGTCACTTCTGCACAGACTTCTGGGTTGCCCTCTACTGTGAGATAAACATTTGGATTACCTTTTTATTCATGTCATCACAAGGGGAGACATCTGTGATCACATGTAGGCACCTGTGTAACTGTCAATTCTAAGTGAAATATGTGAATGTGTCATAATGTCAAATTTGTTTGAACATGCTTTTCCTTTTTAACAATGTAAAATAGTATTTCAGCAAACCAAAGCCATATATGGATTTTTTTTAAGATGCCTTAATAGGCCATTTTTAAAAGAAAAAAGAGAAACTTGAGTATATAAATTTCCATATCTGCTAAAATAAAATATGCATCTCAGTGGTGTTCAGCTTATTTAAGACTTGTCAGTTTTAGTAGTTCCACAAAAGTACTTGCTTAGAAAAAAGCTTGAGCAAATAGTCTTATACTTACTTGGTGGTATCCACAGATGAAGCGCCAAGATCTTAAGATGGCAGTATTTGGGTAAATGCAGAGATGCATAAGCGTGGTGACAATAAAGCACTAAACCACATTCAGCCTGTCGAGAGCAAAGGATACCAACACTAAGCACTGCTTGCCTCACTTATCCAAAAGGTTGCCTTGTCCTATGCAATCTTCATGTAATGTGTAACTAGAGCAAGAACAATAACTTTGTCTTGCAACTACCAAAACTATTAACTATACTTTTGTTTCATCACTTGGTCAGCTGATGAACTGTCAGAAGACTTACATGAAAAGCATTGTAGATCCTTCTTCCCCCATTTTTTTCCTTTTAGCATTTTGATACGTGTTTTGTTCATGGTGTAATTATACTGCAGGTTCCGAAAACTTCTGATCTTCAATGAGAAGCATCTTACGTAGTGTTCCTGCAGCCTGTTGTGATTTGAAAATGTTTAGAGGAAAGTAAGACTTACCCAAGGGGCACCCTTAAGTTACAGAGGTGTCTATTAGCAAGCATGCGTTGAGGTGTCTTGCCCAGCAGGAGCTAATAGTGGTACCTCCTGGCCTTGGAGACAGGTGGGTACACTAGTGGAGAAATAATATTCCTTTGTCTTATTCAGAAGGTGTGCTGAAAGCCCCAATTTTAAGTTAATTCTTAAATATTTCAGTTTTATTGTTTTAACATCAGTTGCTTTAGCTTCTTGAGTTAAAAGCTGTCCTCTTAATAAAAACTTAGTTGGAATAAATGAGGTACAGCTGACAACTTCCCTGTTCTTAGTTATTTTTTCCTCTTTTTCAGCCAAAAAGATGAAAACTAAATCCACTGTTGGTCTTAATGTGTTTGCCATAGGATTTCTCTCTCTCTGTGTATGTGTGTATGTATGGTTTCTTCTATGAGAACACAATCTAATTCATATGAACATCCTAATTCTGAATTTTTTCTAAGATCTACACCCAACTGTACCTCCTCTATAGCCAGCCAAAACAGAGGTTGAGGTAGACCATTACCTCACATGTGAAGTTTATTCTGGGTAAAGCTCATTCTCTTACACAACATTTGAACCTTTGTAAATAGTCCAACTAGTAAATAGTGAGTGTAAAATGGAAAATAAATGTAATTTAAACCTTTTGTTACTCAATACACAAATGGTTAACTTCTACTTTTTTAACACAAATTGTGTAAAATGCTGCTATAAATTAAACTTTTTTGTGCTGTTACACTTTTTTAGGAAAAAATGTTGTTGCCACAAGTTACTCCTTAGAAAACCAATCTTGTGCCATATGTAAATGCAGTGAAGCTAGGGAGACAGATGATCTGATCTCTTAATGCTGCTCTCTTTGAAGAGGCATAAATACTACTGACAAGAGGCATGAGCCACAAAGCTGAAGACTTCTGAAATGTTGGGTAGGATGCTGCTTTCCACCCCTGTATCTCCTATTCCAGGTCACTTCCTGAACTGGAAGGAACACACAACTCTGTTCAGGTGCATCTAAAGGAAAGCACTGTTTTGCCAGGCGAAACAGAAGAAGGTGGAGTTGAGCGTGTTGAAGAATGTCTGATCTTTGTTAAAATCATACCCATGGTCTGTAAGGGTACCTCTGGCTCTAAAGCTGCCTTTAAAAGCGTGAATCGTTTAGCTCCCTTTTTTGATCACTTTGATGCTCACTTTTTTGTTCAGTAGTCATTTTAACACTTTAAATTGAGCAAACTTGTACAAGCTTTCTTGTAAGACTTTATAGAATCTGTGAAAGCTAAAACAAGAATCCAGAGTTTGAGCTCTTATTCATTACAAAAAAAAAGCTTCTGTCTCCATTTCAGATTTCTTGGAATGAAACCAATCCAAGCTTGTATGAGATATAGTGGTAATGCATGATCTTATTTTGTAACTCTTGAATTATGTATTTGATAATAATGTAAAAATGTACAGTATTGCTGTTGCTAACAAACTCAGAGTTGATTGCCTATAAATATTTTGATTATTTTTTGGTCACACACATTTGAGCGGTTAAGTAGTGCCAGATTTTTTTTTTCAAAACACCATTCATTGTATAAATCTCTTCAGTCTCTATGCAACCTTCAGAATGAAGCTCTATTGCTTAGTTTCACTTCTACTCCCTTTCGAAGATAAATGTTCTGTGAATTGTAAAGATAAATTGAAAACACTTCAATTATGCTATAGGGAACAACTGTAGTAAACAGGCAGCGGTATGGCTTTGGTCCTCATGAAATCTGACACTAAACTTCAACAGAAGGGGTCTATGTAAAAATCAGAATAGGAAGGCTAAAGTTTTTTCTACTCTATCAATTTAAATGTAGAAGCATTTTGTTTTTACATGCATCTCTATTTAGATGGGCCAAACCCATTTCATATAGAGCAGATTGGGGATTTTTCTCATGCCATAAATTCTGTACAATGTATCCAGGTCTGGTTCTCCAGAGGAGAAAGGGAAAGAACAGGTTGTCATCTGCAATTTTCAAAAAGTCTAGTTGTACTGCTGCTTTTCCTGGCTGTTAGGTTTTTGAGATTATCATGAGTTAGATTATGGTGGTATCAAATAGAAATAGCCTTAAAGTTTAAAATCATGTGGAGCCGGAATTAAGTGAAATGGATGTGCTTTTAAACACCATAAGAATTACTGAGGTATTGCACAGAGGCTGTTAAAGTGAAAAATCTTATTTTGGTGCTTACTGCACCCCTGACTTAGCCTAGTGTTGGTCTATTAACAATGTGCTGTGAAAAAAACCTGAGAGGCAAACACTTGGTTTACTTACCAACATGGTTTGTGAAGTGAAAACTAAAGGGAAGGGGTTGGGGGCGGGGGGGGGCGGCAAATTAAGTTGTAAACATTTTGACCTGCTTGCATGGATTTTCTTTAAAGATTGATGTAAGAATTTTGACTTTTTATATTTGAGAAATACCAGAATAAAATCTAAATTAGTCCTGTGAATCATGTAGTGATTCCATCGCAAATACTACAAAAGAAGTGTTTGTGGAAGAGTCTTCAATCCCATCTAAAATATATTTAGTTTCAGCTAATGTTTCCTACTTCTTGCCTCATCCTTGCACTCTAGCTGCTTCTAGCCCTGTGGAAGAGCCCTCTGAAGAGCTTATCCCAGCACAACTGCCCCAGCTGACTGCTCCCAGGTAACTGCTGCCCATACCAATGAGATTTCTAACTCTACTTCCTTTCAATATCATAATGCCTGCCAGTTGCAACATAGACATGTATTTCATATCTGTACAGTAACACTGAGAGCAGCTCCATCAGATCAGACCAAAGGTCCATCAAGCCCAGTGCCTCATTTTCAACAGTGCCTGGAGGGATTAGTAACAACAGGACAGTAAGTATTTGCCTCAGGTGCCCCCAGCTACCACCATTTGTGGCTCAGGATCCTCCCCAGCCAGACATAGTTTCTTTGTGCTGTTACAAGGAATGGATTTCTTTTTCTTGAACTTGACACCACACACCCCCCCTTACAACACATATGTCTCAAATACCCACCCCAGCTTGGAGAGCAGTGCTGGAGCTCTGCCTGCTGCTGCCTTGTTTTTTTGAACCTGCTTCCTTCCACATTGTTTTGACAGTGAGCAGTTACTCTGTTCCCCCTCTCTCTATGAATTCTGACAAGTAGACAGTTACCACACATGCTTCTCTTCAGAGTTAAGAGAGTTTTACTGTAGTTGTGTCTGGCTCCTATCAGAGTATTTCCCATGCATCATGTGAAGTTGAAGCACACAAGTAGGGGTAGGGTGTGTGTCAAAGCACAACACACAGAGGGAAAGGCAAAATGATTGACTTTTCCAAGACTCAGAAGATGATAAGACTCTTCAAGCTTTAACTTGAATGTATTTGGGCTTTTTCAAACTTACCTTTTACTTTCAACACTCGTCTGGCCTCAGTACTGCTGTGGCATTAAGCTAGTGCTGTGGCACTGCGTGCTCAGCTCAAGTGATGAAGCCAGCGCTGTGTCTGTACTAGGAGGACAATGTTCCACACAAGGAATGGTATTGCCTCTTAACCTGCAAACTCAGCAGCTGCAGGCATGTCCCTGCTTGTGGCAATCCGAGCACTGTGGGCTGTGCACCACTCAGAACAATGCTCTTGGACAATTTTCTGTCCCTAAATAAGCAGGAAATGCTGTTCAAAGAGCCGGTTTAGGAAGGCTAGAGACCACTGAATG
Organism: Fulmarus glacialis; assembly: GCF_000690835.1. Lineage (NCBI taxonomy): Eukaryota > Metazoa > Chordata > Aves > Procellariiformes > Procellariidae > Fulmarus > Fulmarus glacialis. The sequence continues at coordinate 21,177 of NW_009186560.1, forward strand.
AGCCTGCTCTATGATCACTTGCTGTTCGCCTGATGGCCCACACTGAACTTTCAAGCAGCTGTCAGTGGTAGCACTGGTTCCCAATAGCTTTCCCTCATTATTTGTTACCACCAATGCTGATGGATGGACAGCTGAAGCAGCACATACAGCAATGTGTGCTACTGGCCAAAGACATCACCTTATGCACTTACCCTGGTGTTAGCTTACCTGTGGCCCAGCGCCTGTTACATCCAGATAGACTGTAACAAGGCCATTGTGCTAAGTGACTTTCTGCTGCCATTCAACTGCTTAATTGTCCTAAATACTTCCTTCTTTCCTGCTTTCTGGGTACCCCACTAGCACAACCTGTCTTTGAATAAGGCAGGCAAATATCCACAGCAGCTGAAGAAAGGAAAAATACCATTAGAATCACCTTACTGTGTCTTATTCTTCTGAGATTAGCCCGGCTTTAGTAATTGGTGCATAGGGCATAAGACCACAGACATCCCTCGATAAATCTGTCAGTACCCATCCTAAGCCTTCAGTGTTACCTGTAGTAATAACGAGTAGCCGATGGGAAAACCACAGCAGCAGTACTGCGGAAGGCACAGCAGGTGTTTGGGCTGAGATGAGCACCCCCACTACAGCAAGCAACAACTGAACATCGCACATGAAATCTTTCAGATTTGTAACTGACCTTGCAAGTCTGTCTACAGAGATCATGGACATCTGAACTTGGGAACCTGTCAGGCAGAGAGGTGCAGATTAGGCCTGAACCAAAAAGACTCCTTCACAGCAGCTCTGAAGACAAGAGCCAAGCCTAGACCAGAGTATCTGAAACACAATTTTGCAACAAGTACTGCAGTCAGAGATGAGTTTCCCATGTGAAATAATATGTATTTTTCTTTGTAAAAAATAAAAATAATAATCTTTGTTACATGCCACACTTGCATCAATCTCTATCTGGGAAGGCTCACACGGTGTGATATACTGTAGCTCCCAGCCTCTCTATCTTGAGGAGGATTCTTGACTACTCTGTCTCAGTGATGGGCTGATCAACGGTGGCAACTCCCCAGCAACAAACTGAGCTACCCAGATGAGTCACCTTAGATTATCATTCCCTTTCCTGACACAGGTCATCCAGCAGGTAGTGTTCAGTTGACAGCTTCCACACACACCCCCGCCCCCGTCAAATCAGAGCAGTTTTTACCTCAGTTTTCTGCCCTGCAGACAAATAGAGAACAGTCTACTTGCTCACACCTAACCCCTTATTGTAAGCGTTGAGGGGAGTTTACGAAAGCAAACACCACAGATAAAGCAGTTTCACTGCTTGATGCCACTCTTCTAATGAACTTCAGTGCAACATAACAATTGGGTATTTGCTTTAAAATCTTCCTGCACACTTTGACAGGAAAGGTTGCAATATACAGTACAAAATCCATCATACCAGACATGTAATTATTAACTTCGTGCTATGCTCATAATGTAACACGGTTTAGCAAAGCTTAATACATCTATCAATTTGATTGCACTAGAAATTGTCCAAACTGTACACTTAAGTAGGAATCTCTTGTACTAAAACAGGCAGATTTAAACACAGGCAGGCAAAAAAAACCAAAAGCATCCTCTGAGCTTGTGTACCAGAGCAGTTCCCCTCTGATGGCTTTAGAACAGAGGTGTTGCTCTTTTCTCCCCATACAAGAGGGGGGTGGGGGGGAAGCCACAGCAATTGGAAAGTGAATTATGAGAGAAGTTATCAATGTTTATCTTCCTTATTTTAACAGATGTGAAGAACTGTTAGGAAACTCTATTGCACACTGACAGCAGCCCACTACAGTTAAATGAAGCTCAGTGCCTATGTAATGAATAATCACTCTTCCTTTTATTTCAGTGTCATATTACATTACAGTCAAGACATGTTATTGACAAAACCTACCAGACATTTTACTTCAAGAGTAACCCTCAAAAAAAAAAAAAAAAATCCCAAGAAGGAATGTACATAAATAGAGATGTCACAATTTTTGATGTTACTAGTCCATTAAGATGTTTCACAATAATCTCAATGTGTTGGAAATACACTTTCTTGAAAGCTATAGAAGCAACGTTTCACTTGGTTTAGACTAAAATCAGCTAAGATACAAAAAACCTGCTCCATCAGTTCCCAGTGATAACACACTTCACACCCATGACAGAACATAGCTACACGTTAAGAGACCACCACTGAATGGTTATGCAAAAATAAAAGCCTTCCAAATCTTCCTCTCGATCTACAGGAAACTACTGCAAAAGTATTTTGCATGTGTGGTTTTAGAGCCCATGTGATAACCCAGGCTCAACAGCTACACAGTTACTATCCAGACACTAACATACAAAAAGCAACGTCACCACTCTTGCTCAGGATTTCAGGGCGTTTGACACATAGCACCAGTAATGCTAGAGGAAACCCATTTATTTTCAGTTTACTGTAAATTTATCCAACGGACATCCACTAAAAATTGAGATAAAACTAACGCTCCCTAACAGATAGCTGCATTTGCTAACCAGACGTAATGGTAGATGTAACAGAAGTAACTTTGAGTTTCAGATAATGGCTGTGCATATACACCTGCTTAACGGAGGAAAAAGTTGTATCTAACTGGCTTCAAAGAATTTAGCCTAAAAGTTTCACACATTCCTCAGCATAAGATAGAATGAAATTCCCAGCTTTGCTTTAGACAGGGCTCTTAAATCAGGTTTAAAAGTTATTTAATATTTTAAATAATACATATTA
>NW_009186561.1:0-283 GCF_000690835.1 Fulmarus glacialis
GGGCGGTGCCCCGCCCCTGGCACCCCACCCCACAGAGGCCCTGTTCCTGGGGTATATCAGGGGGGCCCTGCCAGGCAGGTATCGCCCCCCTCATCATCAGCTCCGTAACAGCTCAGGCAGAGAGTGGCCATGGTGAAGGCCGGGGGGGTGTGGGGACATCGCACGGGCTGGGGCAGCCCAGGGGGTGTAGGATCCCCCAGACAGCACGTGGGGCTGAGGGGCAGGGGAATGGGTGATACACTGGGATGGGGATGGGGATGGAGACGTGCGTTGGGGGGTGCTC
>NW_009186562.1:0-591 GCF_000690835.1 Fulmarus glacialis
GGGTAGGGGGGGTGGGGGTTGGGGACGGTAGATAGTAAGTGAATTAGGTTAATTTATACATCCTTTCCTCTTTAAAGGTGGCATTTCTCACAATGCATCATTGCAATTTTTAGCAGTGGCAATGACAACAATTCTTATCCATCATACCCTCATGTTAAGCACCTGCTTTAAGGCTACTCTTTTAGCATCAGAAATCATTTCACAGAAAGCTTTTATTATTTGCTGTAATGTAAACACCAGTAAAAAGAAAAGAAACTGAACCAAAATAAAATGTTTTTACATTGTCTGCTACTTGCTATTTAGGTCTCTCATGCTGAATTTCTCCCAGATTCGTGAAGGGTCTGAATAGGACATACAAATCTAGACTGCCTCTGGATTGAAACAAGGCTGAAAAAAGCTTTGGTTTCAACAGAGATAGACAGTGAATGACAGCTTAGTCACAAATCAAATACTTATCAGTGAGTTGCTAGCAATTTCTTTGGAGGTGTTGTATCATCCTGCTAACTTGTTTGCTCAGTTCAACCGAATTCATAATAGAATAAGAACATGATCTTTGCAAAGTCTGTGGGACAGTACTCAAGCAATTGCTCT
>NW_009186562.1:609-7790 GCF_000690835.1 Fulmarus glacialis
ATTGTGGTCTTGTAGTAATCTTACCCTGTGAGTGATTTCTGACAGATTTCAAGCTGTTCTAGTAAATGTGGTAGTAACTGTCCCATGATTTCATCTCCAATGCAGCACTGAACAACATTAGGTATTTCATGAGCTCGGGTCATGATCCTCACCCAGGATTTATCAATGTTAGAGAAACGCTTTGCTTCCTGTTGAAACATGACGATGAATGTGGAAGGGAAGAGATGGAGGAAGGAAGAGAGAAGAGGAAAAAGGCACTTGCTTGCAGAATCGGCACCCAGTAATCTCAGCAGTAATCATCTTATTAGTAATCCTCTGTCCAACTTCTAAAGATTTTTCAGCTTAAAAAACCACAAATCTTTCTGCTTACACAATACAGCTTATTTTATACTTGACTGTCAAGCCTGCTATCTACTTTCTCTTTCCATCATTCTTAGAGAAAAAGACAGAAAACTCATTATGCTTGAATTGCATGTTTCAAATTTGAAGATTTTTTTCTAAAAACCAAAGTTGATTTTTAATTTGAAAACCTATGTAGGAACATTTAAGATAAGGATTCCTAGCAAAACTGTAGGTACTACTAGGCTAATGGTAGGTACTACTAAGCTAGCCTAATTAGGCTAGGCTGCTACTAGGCACAATACTTAAACACATATTGGTTAACAATTTTACAATCTAGAAATAAAATGATCAAATAGTTCACACAATTTTATTATTCTTTCTAACACAATATTTCTGTTGGCATTGTTTACCTAATTTCTTAGCAAGACTGGTTTTGTTAAGTACCAAAAAAATGAAGTTTATGTTACTGCATCGATTATGACATCACAGTTAAGTTTCATTCTTAAAATGTAGAAAACCAAACTGAAAAAAAGCATGTCTGAAAACCTTTGGAAGCTGCTTTGCTATGTCACCGCCAACAAAAACAGCTTCTAAATAAATCCACAAGTTCTGCACAGTCATCCAGTTCTCAATTATATCTGTTGTGTTGGAAAGATAGTGCACCCATTTCTGAATCTGTGTCTTGAAGGGTGTGTTGTATCTAAAATAAAAAGAAGACACTTGCTTTATTTCAAGAAGGAAACAAGCCTCTTGAAAGCCAGCACATTACTCATAAGGACGAGGAATAATTTTGCTGCTTGTATCTTTGTCAAGTAAAGTATAAAAACCTATACTTGACTCAATTCAGCTAGTTAGCAGCTATAAACCAAATCAGCTCCAACTTGCTGCTTTGTACACATGGTGCATAGCACAGCTCTGATCCAACAGAAGCTAAACAGGAGCAAAATTTCAATTTCACTCTAAGATAAAGTGGTTTCAAAAAGGGACTATGCAACATCTTGAAAGCTGCAAGACCCCAAAGGTTCTTATCAACTGAACTCTTGCTTCTGAACATCTGCCTGATGATCAGGTTCTGTGTTCCTTATTTTATTTGCGGGCTTTGGCATGTGAAACCAGACAAACTGAAGCTCATTTTAACTGGAATTTTCAGTACCTTTGGCATGAGGCAGTGACCTATCACAGGGGGCACAGTAGCAGTGCCTGTAACGCCCGTAGTATGCCTGCCACAACCAGGCACTGTTCCCCTTTATGCTCGTCACCACTTTCTTGCATCAATGAAAACTGTCCAGTTGATTATTCAGGAAGTCTGAACTGCATCCACATGTTTTCAAAAGAACTCATTGGAGGGATACAGACAATAAGAACTAGCCCATGAACAGTTCAAGGACAAGCAAGCTCTTAGTTTTTATTTAGATGTTTGTTTTCCTTCTCCTCTGTGAAAGATAGATCTGTTCAATAAAACAAAGCCTCTTGCAGATATTTTTATCTCCCCCACGTTTTCCTGTTACCTGTTACTCATGAGAGAGCCAAGAATCATCAAGCTGTCCTCCATGGTAGCAATTGTTTCTGATGTGCTGTCACCTCTTAAAAGAAGTTCCCCACGGGTTTTAAAGTTTGTGAAGATAAATGTTTTGTTGTCCCATTCAGCTATCACTTGTTTTAACTTCTGCTCAATGTCTCTCTCCTTCATAGCACTTATGCAGATATCCTTTTAAATAAATAGGATGTCAAAACAAGCTATGAATGGTTCAAGTCTCCAGTATACAAATCTAACTCGTCTTTCCTTTAACCCTAGTAAGGCTGATGAGCAACTATTTATCAAATGGAAAGATCTACAGACATACAAACATCATAGCTAATAATATATACACCACATCACGATATGGCCAGCTTTGGGGGGAATAAAAGAATAATACAGTGATTATTTTTCATATCTTTAATGTTGCAAAGCAAAGCACCCTCACAAATTAACTCCTGGGCCAAGTTGCATGATTTAAAAACGGGAGTTGACACCACAATATATTTGTGTCTTTATTTTATACAGAAAGCTGAAGAGATAGTCCATTTCTCTGTTCTTTCTTTAGAAATAATCTGTTTTCCTTCTTACTACTGTTACTTCTATACTATTTGAGCAGATTGTTTTGTTTCATGCATCCATTCCTCTTTCTTCATAATACCTCTATTTCCTCTTTATATCTTAATAGTGGAGCTTCCATTATATTCCTCAGTTTGAATGTTTCACTTTCCACATCAAAGTTGTGTTCAGTGAGATCAGTAATGCGCTTCCAGTGCCGAGGCATCATTGCTTTACTTGACATACGCTCAAGCAATGGGCAACATTCACAGAAGTCCTCAATGGTCTTCTTTAGGTCAAAAAAGGCCTGCCATTCCTTTACACCACGAGGAAGCTTACGGCATCTACATAGAAATAACGCAAGCTTTTTCAAACAGTTTTAAATATTCTTTCTGTTACTACAGTATATGGTTTTAACAGCAGACCACGTACCTTCCAAATTCAGGTTACCTGTATTTTGAAGATTCTGTATGTGATTCTACATGTGGGAAGACCTGTTTCCAGTCTATGTCACTGACTGATAGCTGGGCAGGCACCTACAGGCTCCCCCTAAGGAGTGTAGCTGCAGAATTCTAACACACTTTGTCCAAGCGATCTTCAAAAACAATTGAACTGCTCTTGTGGTTTAACCCGGCAGGCAGCTAAACACCACACAGCTGCTCGCTCACTCCCCTCCCCCCCCCTCCCCGAGACTCATGATATGCACTGCTCTGTGCTCTAGAAAAAACCCTGTTCCTCAGAACATGCAGGTTTAATTCTTTAAATCATTTGATTCCTGGTTTGATGAAAAGTTCAGCATGCAATATATCCCACTTTGTAGGAAAACTATTCAGTAATTCACTAACTTGCCTTAGACATCTGGGGTGAATCTGTCTCTCATGAATAATAATATTACAACAAACAAGTGAAATTTCCCTTCATGAACAAAATAAATAGCAATTTTAACATATATTCCAATCTCATCCAAAAAAGTTAACCAAAAAGCTTTCTAAGGAACAATAATCCTCAACATTTAGAGTCTAAACTGGTTCCTTTATTTTATGAAGTTGGTAATGAATATATTTTTCAATTAAAATTAACATTTTTCATGTTTCAGTGAACAAATACATGCTCAGATATGATTATTGGTGCTAACCAATTATAATCATATTTAAGAAGTAACAAAAGTATTTTAGGCATCTTTACCACAGCAGCAGTTCCTCACCTGTTCTGAAACTCCAGAAGTTCACTGTTAATTTTTCCAGTGTCTAATTCTGACCAAAGAATATCATAGTAGCCACTGACTGTGTCAATTACATTGTTATATAGATTATAGAGTTTCTGCAACAGATTCAGTTGCTTCTTTATTTCAAGTAGCTGAGGATACCGAGTAACAGGCAAACCAAAAAGATCTTCCCCACTAGTATAAGTAATATATTTCCGAAAGAGATTATCAAATCGATTCTAAGAAAGAAAAATAAAAAGATTAAATTAAATAAAATTAAATAACTAAATATTCAAGATCTGGTATTATGCTTAGAGCTGCATTAGTGATTAAAATCTAGTAAATACTAGAAAGATATACAGGAGATACTACCAACTTACACTGTCAACAGTTTTGTCAACAATTTTCATGAGAAAAGTAACTTCTAGTTAGCTCGAGGCACATCTTTAGAACTTCACAGGGAGGCCATTTACTCCATGTGGCATAGTGATAGAACAATAAATGCTAAGCTTGCACTTGAAAGAGGTGTAGCATGACATGCAAAGTAAAGAAAGGTGGATGCAGCAAATTCTACTTCTCTAAGTATGCTGTGCAATTCTTTTATTGAAGGATTGAAGTAAGAATTACTACTGTTTAAGCAGGAAAGAAAAACAAAATTTAACTGTCAATTGCAATATAACTGAGGGAACATAGTAGGAAGCCAAATGAATAGCACTATGGGAAAAGGAAAACCATTAGAAGTCACCAGTAGAGGAATAGAAATTAATCATGATACAAAGAAACATTTCAACAGGAAAAACAGTCAGTTTAAATGGAAACTTTCAATACTATTTAAAAGAAAAAAAAAGGAGGAGAGGGGAAGAAAATTGGGCAGAATTGCATTCATGAGGAAAAGACACAATAATGAACACAAGAACAGCCTATAGCCAAACACATTAAACTTGAGAGTAGGCTCTCATCAGGATACTTGAACCTAATCATTATTACTTATTATCTATGCAGCCTTTCTCTTAGATCCTAAAAAATCTAATTTTAACCAGCATTCCTTGCAAATGCGTAGAAAAAATACCAACTTAGCTTTCATTAAGTTAAAACAGACTTTGCCCAATCAGTAACCCTATGTATCAATGAAAATTAGTGCAACTACTCTGATTCATTCTCAGAGCCGTCAGGTGTTAGTTTACTTGCAATAAGTATTAAGCAATGTCTTAGAATTAACAGTACCTGAAACATAGTAAGCCTGTCACTAGCTTCCTGAGGCTCTAAACCAATCACCATTGGCCCACTCTAAAAAAAAAAAAAGGAAAAAAAAATTAAATCGTGAATTTAGAGGGTAAAAATAGCCACAACTGATTTCTCATCAGCATTTTCTAAATGCTAAACTCAAACATTTTTGCAGCTGCAGGATTCCATCCCTATGTCAGATATCAACTGAACCAAGAGATCACACAGTTACTTACTGGAACAAGCACTTTATTTAAAAAACAAAAACAACAAAAAAAAAAAAAACCAAAGAAGGCAATTAATTGTCTTTTTAATACAGAAGTTTTCATAATAGTGTAAAAGCTAGGCAACGGTAGCTCCTTTTTCAAGTAAAAATCAGCATTTAGAAGATGATACAAGACTGGTTCAGCTTGACTCATTTATATTCTACTGAGAAAGAATATAAGAGCTTAAGTCATTTGTACTTAGACCCAACATCAGAAAACCCCTATTACATTCTAACATACTTTCTCATTAATCCCAACCTTCACATTTGCTCATGCTAACCAGCTGTTTATCATAAACCCTAAATGTCTCAAGTCTTAATCTTTAAGAGCTGATTACCAGCATTACGTACTTTAGTCACACACAAAAAATAACCAAAGCCTGCCCTGCACTGAAACTCAAATACAACATTAACAAGAATAAACGTATTCTTCAGATAGTAGAGGCACATCCCATTAATTAGTCAACTCCACAATCTTTCCATGCTCCCACTGCTCCTCAAAAACTCCTCTAATACAATACACCACAAACACTTGCCTGATCATAATCTGAATAGAAATGTGCACAGTCTTCAGTAAAAGTCTTCACAGCGCTAATAAGCTCGCCTCTGAAGTTTGGCTGCAAAGCAATGAGCTCATTCTGGACTTCATTTGCACGGACTAGCAGTTTTTTCCAAGTGTAGTGCAAAGTGTCCACCTTCTCTGTCTCTTCCTTGGCCACAAGTAGATCATATTTGTTTAACATAGCATAGGATTCCTGTCAGAAGGTTGGATCAAGATACACAAAGTGGTAACTGAAGTTAATTTTACACATATATGTATGCTAACATTTTAAATTTTTAAGAACAAGAATGATTTGTTAGAAAAAGAAAATCTGTTCTTTTTGCGTAACAATTATCACAATCTAGCAAAACAATACCAAACTAGAAGAAACATCAAAATGAAAACTAGCTAGTTCTCCTTAACTCCTTACCTTTCACATAGCATTCTGCTTTCTCATAGATTATTTGCCCTGGTGCAATCTGCCGCTTTAAAAAACTATTTCCAGTTAAAGTACTCCTTAAGTCTACAGGTTTTAGCTTCATTTTAATGAGAATATTTTTCTGATCCATGTCCTCAGTTATCTGCTATGACCCAAGCTGAATATTACGGGAGGTGAGCCATGAGAAAACATCTAAGCAGAGGCCTTCACATAAGCGAAGCAAATAAACTTCTATTCCATAAAGACTTTTAAGCCCTACTTCATGTTTTCAACGGAAAAGAATTAGGAAACCACACCAAAAGTTACCACAACTAATACGTTGCAACTATTTCAAATGTTATAACTATTCATCATTCAGAATGAGGAATCCACTTAAAAAATCTACTTAATGGTCCTTTGTTTTCTCAGAACATTGATCTCCACTTGTACCATCAACGTATAAACACTCCACATACTGAAACCCTTAGTTAAGTTTCACAAAAACACAAATGAAATTCACTTACTGTAAATTAGCATAGGGTAGAGTAGCAATGAAACTTATGGCATAACGGTTCCATCTGAAAATTTTTGAATAAAATGGAATTATTTCCATTTATGTTTTCCAGTTTGATCAAATTGCAGACAAATTGCAAAAATGGAAACATAACTATTTGTCTGCCAACCCACCATGTGGAAAAGACGTCAACCTCCGTTTCAAAAATCTGAAGCATGACTCCTTGTGTCTAGGGACTCGAGGCTCCTGCTTGCAGAATTGGAAGCTTAGGAATCCTTGGCTACCACAACTTTTGCCTTGGCTCCACATCATATGGCAAACAACGATAGGTCGTAGCAGGAACTTCCAAAATGTCATATCCTAAGAGATCCCATTACCTATGACAATTCACAGAAGGTTCCAGCTGCAGATATGCTTTGCTTTTCACCATAAACTACTTGTCCTGTTTTTGCTCCTTCACACAACTAGGGAGACCCTCAAAGCTTCTAAGGCTGAGAGATATATTCCTTCTTAGCTGTATTCTGCAGAATACGGAAGGGCTCCACGCTCATTTCCATTATTTGCACATATGAGTACATAGAATCATAGAATCATTAAGG
>NW_009186563.1:0-228 GCF_000690835.1 Fulmarus glacialis
TAGCTTGTTGAAAATCACGGGGTCCAGAGACTCCAAGTGCCGTTTTGAGGCCATTTATATGTTGCTGCCGGCGTCCCAACCGGGGCGTGCGACGGGAGAGGGGAGCTGGCCTTCCTGAGCAGGAGAGAGAGAGAAAATAAATCACGAGCAAAGCAAGTCCCCATGGCAAGCACTCAGCCTGCGGTGGAACGGCACGGGGTGACGGGCTCCACCGGGAGTTCCCCAAAA
>NW_009186563.1:282-583 GCF_000690835.1 Fulmarus glacialis
CCACTGGGAGTTCCCCAAAAGTCAGCTCGCCCACTCGTTAGCCGGAGAAAACATGTTGGTTTTCACGTGCAGCATTTCCTTATTCATTTGCCATGCTCAACATCGCACGGGAAGGCTAAAGGAGAGGAGGGGAGGCATGGAAAGCCCTGCTCGCCTCGCAGTCAGCCTCTGCCAAGAGCGATGGGGACTCGCTTCCCTTCTCCCATCCTCCCGGCACCTGGCAGAGATCCTAAAAAAAACCCAACCCACCCAAATTGAGAAGCAACGTTCGATCCTTGGCGTGGAAGCCAGGGATCTGGTT
>NW_009186563.1:672-1277 GCF_000690835.1 Fulmarus glacialis
GGCGGCCCGAGTGTTTCCCCGTCCGCCTCCTTGGAAGAGCCCTGAAAAGCTCTCGCCGCTTTGGTTTCAAAGCCTCAATGAGCGTCTGTTGCAGGCAGCGGGGAGCAAAGCCAGGTCAGCTCCGGTGAAGAGCCAGCGGCGAGGCACAAACACAGACTGCCCCAAATTCCCCACCAATTACGCCTTGCAAGCTAATTTGAGACTTCTCCCCCAACGCAGCAGCCAGCAGCTCGGGGGGACCCTCTCCCTTACGGTCTCTTCTGATTTGGGGCTGCGGCTGCGGTGGGGCCGGGGTGCTGGCCCGCGGTGTCAGGCGGTGCGTGCCAGCAGGTGGAGCTGGCAGACCGTCCCAGCATCGCCCCGCGTCCCCTGAGCATCGCAAGTGTCCCCCCAGTATCTCCTGGCATCGCCCAGCATCCCACCAGTACTGCCCAGCATCTCCTGAGCACCCCACTGAGACACCTGAGCATTGCTTGAGCCCCAAGAGCATCAATGGAGCATCACCCAGTATCTCCCCAGCGTCACCACAGCATCGTGTACATCACCCAAGCAAGCCCCCAGACCCGCCTGAGCATCGCTGGACCGTGGACCAGCATCCTCCCAGC
>NW_009186563.1:1307-1525 GCF_000690835.1 Fulmarus glacialis
AGCATGGCCTGGCATCCCCCAAGCCCACGGATGGACTTACTGCAGTGGGATCTCGTGTCTGTTCTTCACCCCTCCGTATTTTTTTCTCTTTTTGTGGCATGGGTTAGCAGAGAAGCAAAGAAGGAAACGGAGGAAGAGAGCGTGGAGATAAGATAAAAGCCTTGTCCGCAGAAGGGGAAACAGAGCAGATAACGGGGGAGACTTGTGAGGGTAGATAA
>NW_009186564.1:0-9837 GCF_000690835.1 Fulmarus glacialis
ATATAAAAAAATGCCAAATAGAGAGGTCATTTTTCTTCTCAGACCACCAGTTTCTTTTGGTGGCCCCCTGAGCCTACCATATATTTTAGCTTGTAACCATGGCAGTGCAATAATTGAACCTTTTCAGGGAACACAGCTTAAGTTTCACCAGCAGCAGGAAGTATCTGACTGAAAGGCAAATCATGTTCTTCTGGAGATGGGATGCATGCTGTGTAATTCTGAGTTCAGTCAGGGTCTGGGGCGGGGGGACAAGTTTAATAAATTCCTTCCCAGAGGAGATTTTTTTCTGCTGCCTGAAGTTACAATAGGCGTTTTGTTCGATTGTTAAACTTCATTCTTTAGAAAATGCACAGAACTTAATTGTTAAAATCAAATAAAAATGCTAATCATTTTTCTACTGCTCTCCTGGTAGTCCACGCTGATTTAGAAGTTTGCATCATTGTCATCAAAAAGAAGATGTTACTTGAATGTTTTTACTAATGTTTAAAAACTGTGAGAGTGAAATACAAATAGAAAATTAAGGTATTAATGTGTGAAAGAGGAAAGATATCGTTATATTTAAAACACATTCTGATGGGTTGTAGATCCGTATCTCTGCAGCTCACTCAGCCCTTAAATTGACTGTTAGACTGTATGCATCATGTACTACCTATTCAGTAAAAATTGTAAAAGGATGACATGATAATGCTTGTGAGTTGTATTATTCTATGCACTCTGCATCTATTCATTTTGCCTGTTCAAAATTTATAATATTGCAGAGTTTTTTTTATAACACTTCAACTAGTTTGTCCCAGAACACTGAAAGACGGTACAAGCATACAGAGAATCATTTGTGTACAAGAGGCAATTACTCTTTTTTACTGGGACTGTTTCAATATTGTGAGTTACAGAGCTGTGCAGACATCAGCTGCTCTTCCATGAAAATAACTCTTATTTAAAATGCAGCAAGAGAGAACTACCTGAAAACATATTTCACTCCTTCATTCTGCTATGCACTTGGCCTTGATCCAGCTTACATATAAATTAAATTGGTTGTTTTCAAGTAATTTATTTTTGATCATATTTGTGTGCCTGACTGACAATAACATTTTGCTTGCCTGATAATAACAGTAACTTGCTTATGCTCACTGCTGTCCTGGAAGATAAAGTTGTGACTGGACTTGATTTATCCATAAGCAGTTATACCTTCCTGAACTAAGGGGTCTGTGCCTGGCTCATTTATTGATGGAGTATTAACATTAACCATATATTAATGCTCAGAGCAAGGATCTTTTGGAATATTTTACAGCAAAATAGGAGGGCATCCATCATTGTCATTTAGCCCTGTGTGAATAAATATTTTGTGATAACACAACTTTGAGAACGTAGCCTTGTAGGTTTTTGCATGCCTTAAGAGTTTCTGTGTGCATTGGAGTGATATTGTATAACTGGATTTAAACACAGATGTTAGAGAGATGTTGGTAGCAAAAATCATGTTTTTCCAAGGAAACTGGAACAGTGCTTTTTGCAGTGAGTGTTAATGTGCAGTGAATGTTTGCAGTGAAGTAGTATGAGCTTTACTGAAGGTAGAATGACAAACTTTTTTTTCTTTCTTTTTTTTTCTTTTTTGGGTGTAATATGCAAAACATAGCTGTTAGAAGAATTGGTTTATTACCAAATTATTACATGAAAAATTTTGAATGTTCATATTTACTGATGAGAAAGCTATTTCTTTTGTTTGTTTGTACTGTTTCTTTAACCTGTTTAATGAGTTCAAGCATTGAAATTAATCTGGCTTGGCATCAGTTGGAAAAACAAAGCAACTTTCTGAAAGATAATATCAGTACAGAAATGGATTTCTAATACTGCTTGTTGCTCTAGAGGGCAAAATAAATTTTAAAATATTACGGGCTTATAAGAAAACATTAGCAAGGATTGACAGGAGGTTTTGGCTTTCTTGTTACTCAAAATTTCCAACTCCAGTTTATGAGGGAGCTCAACCCTCTTATGAAATGAACACTTGCCAGGATGCAACAATTTAAGTCGTACCTTCTCTACCTTCTTATCTTGCAAACAAAGTACAATCAGTTGTGAAAATAATATTTCCATTCCAATAGTAATTTTGAAGTCCCAAAGGGAATTAAATCGGTGTCCAGACCACATATGGTCCTACCGCCACCAATAGATGTAGGGTGAGAAATGCTGATTTGTCAGGAAGATTATGTGTGATCGCAGACACATCTGCAACGAACTGTAATGAGTCCCTTTGCCTCCACCGTACAGCTTCCAAGTGAGTTTAGTAGACGTTCCTGACATCTGCTGACAGCTCCTTCCTTCCAGCAATGCAATTCTTTCACGGTACTTGTTATAGATGGTCCTCCTATTAGTTTTGTAATTTTTCTCTTTAAATACAGTACCATCTAAAACTTTTCATGATACACAGAGATGACAAAGATTGTTTTGTAATCCAGCATATTTAAAAAATGACAGTTAGTAATTTTATAGATGAGCAACCTGGATGTCATTAAGCTTGTTCTAGAAGGGGAAAATATGAAGTAAAGGTTCTCAGTATTTTTTGTGAAACTGTGGCACAGCTGGAATGCCAGACGAAACAATTTCAGAAACATCCTGTATTAACGTTATAGCAGAGTTAATAGCTTTTTGTAGGGCATTAAATGAACATGTGTGATACTGCATATGCCATTCTCTTATTTCTCTAGAGAATTAAATACTCAATGTGATGTTTTTTTTTTTTTAACTGTAGTTCTGCATGTGTATGTTAGAGAAGACTATTTCAAGAAGTGTACCTGGACAGTTCTTCAATCAGAAAGTGGTGAGCTGTATGGTGCTTCTTCATTCCTGTGCAGTTTTTTTTCATGTTTTTGGAGCAGACGAGCACTTACTTTTTTCGCAGAGGACTTTTGCCTTGGTGAAATGACATTCTGAGCCTTAAGAACTCGTGTAATTTCAGGTAGCATTTCTGATATGCAGAACTTAGGCTCTGAATGTCCTGAAGTTAAAAACCAAGAATATATTACAAGCTGTGGTATTTAAAGGGTCCTAAAAAAATATTGTCCTTGTCTGTCGAGATGTCACATTGCTGAAGGACTGAAGTTTTGTCTAATTGAGACACACTGTCCTGGTGCTCAGAGGTGGACTTTTAGCTAACTAGACATGAGATAAAATGCTACTCATGAATGCTGTTGCATGAGGATTTACTAGCAGTGAAAAACCCAGGGCTCCTACCAAGGGACCCAGCTAACTAATTGCAGTTGCATGTCTTCCTGTAGGGCTCGATCTTTGAAAGTGTAAGGCCCAGTCTTTTGGGAACTGGCCCTGGGGTGATTTTTGTTCTTAAGACAGCAAAGTCAGTTTATACAAATTTTGTAAACACACACGTTTCTGTCTGGCTTCTTAGTTAGAAACTAGAAGTTCCTGGTTCCCCAAAACTGTAGCGTGTGTGCTGGAAAGATATTCAATGTCTCAGGAGTGCGGTGTTTTTTGAATGTGAAACAGCAGAGTTTTGCTCTACGGGATGCTGCTATGAACAGATATCTATCTGCATCCAACCTGAAGCTACCTACATACATGCTAGGATTATGTGATTATTTCCAAAGAAGTCATTCTGCTGTTCTAACTGTTCCTCTGAGGTGCTGAATTTTTGGGTGTTTCTGGGTAGCTGATTTGCACTTGGAATTAGTGTGGATTGGGAAATGCATCTGCTTGTGCCTTATCTGTAGGATAAGTTCTCTAGCAAAATGGCAGGTGTGAGCTCATCTGCTTTCCACATATTTGCAGAGAAGCAAAGCTGGTGCCTATGTTCTCCCAAATGATAATGCTAAGAATTAGCATTAATTGAAAAAGATGGGTTTTACGCTTACTCTGAGAGAAATGGATGGCTGAAATGGGTTGAGAAATGGATGTGCTTACGAACCATTCATTCTCTTGTATATGTAGGAAGAAAGGCAAGATGTGAATGAGGGAGGGGAACAGCTTTCCAAGGTACCTTCTTGTGAAATTCGAAAGACTCAAGTAGATTTCAGTTTATATTCTTTCAGGACGTAATCCTATCAGTATTAAATCCAGACCAGATGCTCATTTCAGGAGAGTGGAGTTTGTTTCTTTTAATTAATGCTCTTCAGCTCCTCCTTTTGAAGCCTGAAGCCTTCCTAGTCTTCTAAAGAGAATCCGCTAAGTTTGTACCTTGAAGGAGAGAATAAGGTTATTTTCTGGCTCTTGTTCTGCAAATGTGTTGCTTCTCCAGAGTTCTGGCTCTTTGTACCTTGAATTTTTATAATTATCCCTCCAATCCTTCCTATCTTCTATGACATTAAGAGACAAGATTGTCTACACTTAGTTTCAGAAAGTTGTAACTGAGAAGCATATTTACCTACCCTGGAAAAGATTCACTGCTTCCAGCAGTGCAGTAGTATGTGGTCAGTGAGGGAGGAGAGAGTCTGCTAATGCAGAACCAACAGTTGTGATATAAACATAATTTATTTCCTCATATAGGTACAAAAACACAAATTTGCAATAAAATTGCAATGTGTGTGGTCAATATTGATTAGATATTTCTGTCTTCAGGTAACCATTTTCCTGAAGAGATGTGTCCGTTTGTGAAATAAAGCGTATTATGTAAAATAATCTAGTGGTATTTATAGGTGTTCATTTATTGAACAGAAGGGGAAAGCAGTTAGAAAAAGATTACCTCAGCTGAGTTTGAAAATACATTGGCCCAAATTTAACTTTCCATTTGTATAAATGAAGGCTAATGAGGAAGGCACTCACCTGTACCTGAAGGTCAGATTCAGATTGGTTTAACTGCAAAGGCAGTGGGGTAATCAGGATATTTGCAGCCTTTGCTTGAATTCTTAAAAAGTTCACCAAGGAAAATGTTTAACACAATTTAAATGTCAACTATCAAAGCTTTTTTTTTTTCCTTTTTTTTTCTTTTTTTTGTCTTTTTTTTTTTTTTCTTTTTTTGCAAACCCTAGGGCTTAATTTCAGAGAGGTTACTGGTTGCATATTTCTGAATTTTCATGAGCTGATTTTTCACTGGGCTCATTTTAACAGAACATAGAATGCAAACCTGGAGGACCAAAGAAAGGTCTTACCGTAGATTTACTGTTCACTGACAGTCTTTAATATTAACTTATTCAGCCTATGGTAGTTCAGGTCAGTTCAGATTAGATGAAGCACTTCCTTATATATACCCTCTTAAGAGTTAAAAAGTGCATTAAAATATTGGTTCTAATTAATATTAAAACACTTGAATAAAAATGTTCTTGGTATTTGTATCAGTAATTTTCAGTTGTAAGTTGTTATTCACTGTTTCCCACATTAGATCAATGTTTATGACCAAATTCCAAAATTATGGACATCATTGGAACTGGACTCTAAACTTCTCAATCCAATACATCTCATATGAGGCTTTGATCAGAGAGAGCAGTTATAGCTGCTTGTCAATATAAACCTTTCCTACTTTCCTAAGATTTTGTCCCAAATTTCTCAGTCATACTCAGCACTAGTACAATTTGTTGTCTTTAAGTTTAATTATACTCCAAACTGATTTCATGCAGGCAGCAACAGAGCGTAATCGTTATGCCTTACTAATATAATTATCTCACTTGTGCCATCTGCACAATAAATGTAGGGATACTTGCCCGGTTTCACAGTTTTTAAAATATCTGGAGATACTTGATTGCAAGATGCAGTATGATTTTGAATCATGTTGGCTAGTTTTAAAATTATTCTCAGTCATCCCATTTTGATTTTATTACTTACTACAAGGACAGATATAAAATAAAGCATCTAACAACATTTTTGTTTACTGCGCTCTTTACACTACTTACTGACCCATTGCTTTATTTTGGGTTGGGTTTTTTTTTTTGTTTGTGCTGAGTATAAGTAGATAATCACATTAAAAATGGGTCCTATGTCTATTATTTTCTATCTTAGCCCAATCATAAAATCCCAAATCTTTGACCTGAGCAGTGACAGCATGCTGCAGAAGACACATTTATCTTTCTGTAAACTGGATGCATTTTAATGTTCACTTCCAACGCTAATGAACTCCACTGTATACAGTGTAGCCCACAGAAGACTTGTAAAATTATCTCTAAATACACAAGAATGCTTGATAATCTAACCAGCGGCAGAATCTGGCCATTTAGTGCCATAAAAAGAATTAGCCACCTTAAGTCAAAGAACATTTGTCATTTTTAGAGTCTATGAAGAGGTAATTTTGCTGAACCAGGTTCATCCATAACTAAAATTTGAATTTATTGTTAAGACTGAACGTTGATTGCCAGGCTATGCAGCTACAAAGGTGTGTTGGTTTCGACTGGGATAGAGTTAATTTTCTTCACAGTAGCTAGTATGGGGCTGTGTTTAGGATTTGTGCTGGAAACAGTGGTTGATAACACAGGGATGTTTTCGTTACTGCTGACAGTGCTTACACAGAGCCAAGGCCTTTCCTGCTTCTCACCCCACCCCACCAGTGAGCAGGCTTGGGGTGCACAAGAAGCTGGGAGGGGACACAGCCGGGACAGCTGACCCCAACTGACCAAAGGGGTATTCCATACCCTATGACGTCATGCTCAGCATATAAAGCTGGGGGAAGAAGAAGGAAGGGGGAGACGTTCAGAGCGATGGCATTTGTCTTCCCAAGTCACCGTTATGCATTACGTGTGATGGAGCCCTGCTTTCCTGGAGATGGCTGAACACCTGCCTGCCGATGGGAAGTAGTGAATGAATTCCTTGTTTTGCTTTGCTTGTGTGCGCGGCTTTTGCTTTACCCATTAAACTGTCTTTATCTCAACCCACAAGTTTTCTCACTATTACTCTTCTGATTCTTTCCCCCATCCCACCTGGGGGGAGTGAGCGAGCAGCTGTGTGGGGCTTAGTTGCTGGCTGCAGTTAAACCATGACAAAAGGAGAGTTAATAAGAAACAGCTTTCAAAGGCTGGAGTGAAACATTTAAATCTCAGGAGGAAAAAATATGTGTGTGTGTGTACACAGTAATTATATACTGGTTGTATACAATTAGAAATAAGAATAGTATAAAGAAGTACGCGAGATCTTTTTCCAGATATACTTAATGCATAATAAATGCAATTTCAGTACAGTGGAATTTAGTTTGCACATAAAACCAGTTAGCCTGTATTTTCATTTAAAGTTCTAGAAAATATTCAAAATGAGAACACCTCTGTGAATTTTGGTTGGGCTATGTTTTGTCTCTGAAGTTTTAAGTGAAATGTAATGTATGCTAAACCATGGTTCTCTACAGAAGTGTTGCCATTTCTAACGATTTTGTATTCACAAACCCTGCACTTTGTATGTGGCTCCAATGCAAATCAGCAAAAAACCCGCTTATATTCAACACAATTGCACCGATAAATAATCAACATGCAGTTACACAGCCCAGCCCATATTTAGCAATGTGGCCTTGAATGAAAATTGATGTAAAAAGTTGCTGATAGACAGACTACAGGAGTTCAAAGCTTAAAGTCTTCCCGATGAACATGTTGAAATAAATTCATAGGTGTTTCCAAGCCAGTCGTTTGGTCCAATGCATATACAGCAGCTTACAGTATAATTCTGATTTCCTCTTGCTGTTCAATTAATATTCACAAATGGTGATATGAACACTGGTTCAGTCACACAGGACTGCTTGGTTACTTTATGTGAAGGGATCTTTCCCATTAGTTCTTTTCTTTAATTTATTATCCTCATTAGTTTGAGGGTTTTTTTTCTTCAGTGTTCATTTTCTTCATTATTCATTTTTGGATATCACCACTGATCTTCTCTCCTTTCTATTTATTCTTGTTATATTCTAAGTCTCATGTTTTTTCACACAGCCTTCCAGATTCCTTCCTGGGAATAAGTAACCATCGGTGCAGAACTTATGCTGCTTTAAGATTTCCTTCTTTCCCACTTACTTTCTTTCCCCCCTTTTTACTGTTAACTGCATTTCTTTTTCATTCAGCTTTCTGATCTCACTTCTTGCCTCTTCCTGGCCATCTTTTAAATGGCATAATGAAAGTCCTCAGAAATACACAGTATCAGCGCCTGGCTGTACTGTGACTTCCTGATGCTTCTTCAGGATGTGCAGCACCCTGTGTTCCTCATTTACTTTTGTGACAGTGCTTGCTTTTTCTCTCTCTCCCTTACTTCATTATCTATATAGGGAACAGACGGTTCCCTAAAAACCTGGCTTTGGAATGCAGTCATTGAATAATGAACACCAAATGTCTGAAGTCATCAGTGTAAAGAAATGTTTGCAAGTGACATTGATGCTGAAATTTGTTTTCATAAACTATTAATAGGACAATTACAAATAACAATGAGTCACATCATGGGTGATTCACTGACAGAAAGGAGGCCTGCAAATGTTAAATCATTCTTCACAAATACATTCTGCAGACCATATTTCTGACTTGTGATTTGCAAGGTAATTTTAGCTTTCTCCAAAACTCGTAAAATTGAAAGTAATCTGGAAAGATGTGTCTGCCTCAGTTTGGAATTCCTATCTAATGTTCTGGAAAGTTTTCAAAGGGCTTTCTCTTTCCAAAACAATGTAAAGTGGTTTAAGAGTAAAAGAAAGAGTTAAAGAACTTGAGACTAAAAAAGAATCTAGCCCTTTTTTCTGCATCCTCTGAATATCTTGCATATATAATGTAGTAGTGCCATTTGATTTACCTGTAGTTGGTATTTATCTTTTTTAGTGCACTTCTCTTACCTAGCCGTTTAACTGACTGTTTAAGTACTAATTTGCCCTAGTGCTCTCCAGAATGTCCTGCTATAGCCCCTCAAGCTCATTCCCACCAACCCCTTTTCCACCCATACAATTCCTCTAATTTTTTTTAAAGAACATGACAATCAATTCAGAATGTCAGTTCAGAACATCTATTTAATCTATTATAACTGTTTTTTCACCCTTTAAGAGTCTTTCCTTGAAATCTCTATTTAAAACTATGCTTTTCTCTGCAGTTCATTATAATTCTGGGATACGATGCCTTTGTGATAAAAATATAAATAGAACCTGAAAGCAGAGGTAGACATTTGAAGTATCTATAGAGATTTTAATTTAACTTCATAAATCTGAGAGCTCCTAATGCAAATGTGTATTGATGCAAGTACTCCTTATGTACGTTATTTGTTGAAGCATTTGTGGAAATAAAAGATACACTTAGGAGCAACATTGTGCAAAACTGAGCCCTTAATTAGTTTCATACATAATAAAGCCATTGTCAATTCTATATTAATTGTGTAATATCTGTGTAATCCTTTTATGGTATGCAGTCAGGAAGTAATCTCAGTAGTTGATGAAGATCTTTTAGTTAAGTAGTTGATTACAGGATAAGAACTTATAAACATGGAAGAATTTACACCAGCTCAGAAATATTAAAATAAACTATATTGTGAGACCAGTAATGTTTTCAAAGTCTGTAGGTACAGTGCTTTATAGTAAAAATAGATCTTGAGTGATGGAGACAAACAGTACCTGCTTACAGGGCCTTAGAGCTGTGTGTATTCACAAACTATATTTATATATGCCTCTATTTACTTATCAGTAAAGATGTAAATGTGTAGTATGGAAGTTTGTATGCTGCCATGTATTATATGTTTGCATTAAAAGATTGCTAATTCAGTGGATGGACTCTTTGCAATATTGTCTTTTTCCTGGCTTTGCATCTGTACTACCTTCAATTAAATAAGAGAGTTGGAGACTCTGCTTGTTCTTTCATCAGAGGGACCATCACTCTACCAGTATAAAATGTTGGAGGACCATCAGCATCTCATCAGAATAGCCAGTAGAGGGGCTACAGGGCAAGAGAATAGGGAGTGGCATGGGTG
>NW_009186564.1:9868-23067 GCF_000690835.1 Fulmarus glacialis
TCTACCAGCTGTATTATGTTGCTGTCAGTAATGGGTAGAGGAAAGGCCATGTTTTTTGTCATGTTTTGTTTTTAGAGTCCCAGTTATAAAAATGGAAGTGTGATTACAGACAGCCACTTAAACGTGAAGAAATAAAAGCTGTAAAATTGCTTGCTAGCAACTAGGCTTGAAAATGGCAAAATGGTGATAGTTAAAGCAGGGAGATATCTTTAAAGGAAGGATTATTAAGGAATGTACGTTCAAATAAATTCAAAAAACTCAGAGATTGCTATATATTTATGTGGCTGAGAAATACTAGAAAAATGCTATTGTCGTTTGTCCAGCAAAAGAAAAATGGTTTTTAACAGGAGTCTGAAAACCAACATTAACTATATCTTTTCCTCATATTCCTGAGATTTTTTCCCTCTCTTACCTTTGGGGATTCAAAGATTTAATTGAATTTGTTCTTTTTTTTTTTTTCCATTTTTTACTTAATACAGACATTTTGCTTTATTACAAGTTCTTTTTATCACAAGCGTTTTGCCTGCAGAAGTATTTTTATATAGCAGCAAATAACAAATTCTTTTAATGCTTTACTGTGCAACTGGACTCAATTTCTTCAGAGAATTATTGCATTTAATATAATCAATAATGGGAGATAAGTAACAAAACCTGACATAAATACATGGTGACTGACCATTGACTGCTATTTGTTATTGTGCGTCTGTAGTGGTTGATCCTCTGTAAAAAGCAGAAATGGAGCTAGACATTCAAGGGACAGGATAGATCAGAGGACTGGTAATGTAATCCAAGTCTTTTCACCTCCAGGTCACTGGTTCATATCTGTCTCAGGTTGGTAGTGACTAAAATTCATTGCCATCTAATGGTTGGTCAGTGGCCTATATAAAATGAGTTGCTGATCTTAGTCAAGTTACTACTGGAAAGGTGTTCATATCACAAGAAACCGGCACCTTTTCTGATTGATAATCCTTTTAATGGGGCCAAGCACTCGATTGTCAGAGAGATGAGGCTTTGTTCCTAGCATACTTTAAAGGTTCGTTGTTTCTTCTTGACAGTGGAGGTATTTCCATTCCACAGCAAATAAAAAAACCCTGTATGTAATGTTTTAGTGTTGTGTGTGTGACCTCTGGGCCATGCTGTTACTGTCTTGACTACTTCAACATGAGAGAAAAATACAAATGTACACTCAGCTTATAGCCTCTAAGGAAATTCCTTAGGGAGGTGGGAAGGATGGTTAGGGCCTAATCCTGTGGTGCTTTGCCACTTCATACTTTCCAGGTCCTCTGTGCTCCTACACAATCCCGCAATGGCTAAATCATGGCTTTCTCTAACTTCTTTTTTTTTCTGTCTGCAGTTTTCTGACAAAAAATACACTAACCTTCTTTCCAGCTTTGTCATGTTTTCTCATGTTTGCTTCAGAAACATTTACCATTTTGAGTATTCTCCTAAAGCTTGTTCTGTGGGAGCTTCTCCTTTTCTTTAATCCCCCTTCCTCTTCCCAACTGTAAAATTTGAGGGTGTTTTGCTGAAGATATCATCTCTGCCATTTGTAGCTGGATTACATATTTGTACTTTTAATTACTGTACGTACATACAGGGGCACAGCCACGGTAGGGAAAAAGCTGATAAGCTATATCGAGACAGCAAGGCAGCATGCTGATATACTCAGGTCTGAGTTCATTTCACAGGCATGTCTAGATATTGCAGGACTGCAGGAGGCTTTAAGGATACTGCAAAAGCAGTGGGCTTTCCTCTGTTGGGGAGGAAAATATCACACACCACTTTTCACTCTTCTTCACTAGAATATTTTGCTTTCCCTTCTCATGGAGAAAGTCACCGTGAGAATAGCACCTATCTGGAAGGTGGGTTACAGTGTTTGCAAATTACATTTTAATTCAGGCAATGAATGTTCAGACAATGGCTGCTAAGGAAAAGTCTTGACTATCAGTCCTGTGGGTCAGCAGTTTCCAGAATGCTTTAACTTTATATTATAAAACTAAAAGGTATGTTCACTTTAAAGTTGTTGTTTTCCACATTCTATATAATCTTTTAATTATGTGGTTAATCAAAGCAATAAGTAAATATGAGGAATTAAAAAGTTTTTTAAAATCTGAACCATAAATGCAATTTTTTTTTTTTCTTGGAAGGTAATATTTTCCAAAGTACTACTTTTTCTGTGTCTTATTTTTTCTTTTCATTTTTCCTTTGAAAAAAACCATCATTCTTCTTTATCATTCATTCTAGCCTATATATCCACTAACTCATGCCTGAAGCATCACCTCTAGCATTCAGGGTTTTCAGAAAGGATTCTTGTGCCAGGGTCCTGAATACATATTTAGATACATAAATATATGGTACCTGAGTTTCAGAAATACCGAGCTTCTCTGTTTTCCAGCACTATTTAAAAATCAGTAATTTAAAATCCAGAGCAGCACAGTATAATAAGTAATAATACCTATGGTGAGCAGTTTTTAGTGTTTCTCCCTACAGAAGCATTGGAAATGTGTGTGTGTACAAAGGATACAGGTGTTCCCTTCTGCCCCGCAGTTTGCCAAGGAACAATAAAATCAAGATTATTGTAGAGTTTTGTATTGTTTGTGCCAACTCCTGATCCTGCTGCTGTATTTATAATATGGTACTTTTACGTTTGTATATCTACAGCTAAGCCCATTGTTCAAGGACACCAGCCTCAAGAGAACATTTAATGTTACTTTACAGAATCCTGATGCCACTCAGACGAAGAGTACTTTTGCAAAAATGAGGCAGTCTGTCATGATCCCTTCTGTATCTACTGAGGAAATCTATGATGGTGAGTATTATTATATTGCTAGAAACCTTAAAAATTCAAAATAGATTACTGTATTTTCTAGCATATTGTCCACAATAGAAATATACTCACTCTTATTTTGTTTGTCTGACTGGGCAGTGAGTGCCTTTATTCTGTATGGTGGAGAAACAAGTAATGTACTCACAATTCCCCACCTGTGCATTCATTTCTGCACTCAGAAGGAATGATATTTGGTTAAATACATTTTAAAATTAATTTCAGAGCAGAATCCTTCGCTCTTAGCTAAAACAAATTGTAATTGTTGCAGGGATGGGTTAAAACATCTATTTAATTTCCATTTGTTTACAAATATGTGTTTTCTTTCTGTGGATGTATGATGAAGGAACTGAAAAGTTACATAGAAATGAAATATAGATGGCAGGCTTCTCCACAGACCATTTTTTCTCTCTAAGAAACACTCTCTAAGTGTTGTACTCCGTTACTGTGGAAACAACTTTGATTGTGAAGGCTATATTCTGAATTTATTAGAAAAGCAGACGAAAGAAACTGAAATTTGAGAAATGTTTAACTTAAACAGTCTAAAATAACATTAAAGAATGTTTAGAAAACTGACTTAACCACTGAAAACTCATTATTTACCTCCAACTACCACATATAACCAGTATTGCAGAGAAAATGCAATATTAATTTTTATCTGACGTTCTGTGTTAGAAAATGTTGACTTCAATACTTGCTTCCCAAACAACAAACTTTTCTCCTAGTAGTGTCTGTTATGCAGCATACTGTTAGGTTTCTTAAACTGCTTTAGACTGAAGTATCTCTTTCTTCTGCCCTGTTAGAATCCTGTGGGAAGGCAAAGGCATATCAAATCTATATTTTCTACCTTTTTTTTTTTTTGGCAAAGAGTTTGGATATATTGATACTGGTTCTTTCTCCTCTTCACCCAAACTAATTGGAAATATTTCCTTATTTACTTACCAATTTACAATATTTTTTTTTAAGGTAGCTTGATTATCCCATCCTATCTTTATTATTGCTAAAAACCCACGTTGCATTTCCAGCTGATTCTAACTAAGAAAAGAATTGAATTGTTTCTGTAATTTTTCATCTAATGTCTGCAAATCTCAGTGGCTATGAGCTGCAGTCAGCGTCACTGGCCTGTCCGCTGAACTTCAAATTGATGTAACTTATTTTCCTGGCATCAAATGTACGCAACTCTGCATATTGAGGAACCACAAGGAAAGACAGTGAGCACTTGGGGTTTGTTAAAGGCTGCAAATGGGTATGAATAGGAGAAGGTGACTATGAGTTTAAGATTCTGAATATCAAGGTACGTTGTGAATACATCCAAAGTGACCAATTAACCTTTAATCTTTTAAACTACAATAAAGATTTTGTTTTAAATCTCTTCTTCTAATAATTGTCTCACAGTTCCTTCAGCAGTAGTAGTTCTGCTCAAAACTGTTGACTGCAGGACGTATCATTCAAGTTAACATCTCTACTTTGTGGGCCACTATATACATTCTGCTAAGTTTAGGCTGGCTAGTAATTGCAAGTAAAGATTTACAGCCAAGCCTAAAACACATAGATCTTGGTATGGTTCACTAATTACCTACAGTAGCTGGATAAATCTCTTGGATGCAATTTGACCTTAAATAATTTTCTTTATAATGAGCTAGAGAGGATTTGAAAACATTTCTTCTATTCAGGTTAAGAAAAATTACATTTACTGAATCATCTTTTTCTTTTTTCTGTTTCGCACAGAATTTAATCCAGCAATAGTAAATTACTAACAGAGACAAGCTGAAAGCTCCTTCCAAAGAAGAAATTCCTTTCATGGTGATCTCCCCCAGCTGCACAAAATAGCTGTTCTTGTAGCTTCCTGATAAAGGAAAACTGTTCTTGCAAGGATTTTTCTCTGCTCTAAACTTTTTCCTTCTTAACAGACATCTGTTCTTCCTCACTGGATACCGTACTCCTCTATTCTCAGTACAAACAAAAATACAAGCATTAGATTTTCTCCTAATTCTTTTTAAAGTAACCCAGAAATTGTGTAACTTTATAATTCTGCACAATGTGAAATATTTGCTCTCTGTCTTCAGTATGGGGAATTAATTTACAGCCAGACTGACCCAACAGAGCTGAAAAGTCTGTCATAGACATAGAAAAGAAGAAAGGAAAACCTGTATCGTTCTTTCCATGGTTGATGTCTGTACAGCCTTTAAGCAGAGGAAACGCTTCCTTTGTCCCTTCCCTTCGAAGCCGGGAGGATGGTGTCCAGCACCCCAAGAGCTTCTGGGAGGGATTCACACCTTGCAGAGCAGATTGAGGTACCAAGTTTTCCATATCCAATTCTGTACTTCTGTGATGTATTCAGCCACCCACCTGCCCACCTTTCCTTGCGATTACGCTGATAACATTCGTAAGTAGATTTTACTCTACTAAATGATGGCATCCCCCATATCCCTGGTGAATAAAAAAAACCCCAAATGTTCTGCTTCCCCACCCTGCCAGGGAGACCCCCCGGCCAACTGAGGGTGCGCCGCTGTTGTAGGAACCAGGGTCTACAGCAGGGTGGTTGGAAGGTGAGACCTACAAATACCATTACTTGGCTATAGGCAAAGACTTTCTTGCTATTAAAAACAGGTTCATCCTTGATGACAAATACAATCAAGGTGAAGGGAAAGGTACCTCCAAAGAGAACTACGGGCATCATCATTCTCCTAAACTGGGCAAGCAAGGTAAACCCAAAGGGGAGAATAGTGGAGACATTACTTACCATTACTCATTTCTTTCATCACGTTTCTTAAAGAGGAGTAAAAAGTAGAAATAGTTGAAAAAGATTGATTGTGCTGGTGGATAATGACAGGAACAGCCCTTACTATTGTGACATGCCAAGTAATGGCCTGCTATTGCTCCTAACTTTACTTCCAGCATAGTTTTCCTTGTGTTTTACAAAATACTAAACTTAAAATATGGCATTGTGTACCAAATAAAAATGGAATCGGGCTTCAGATGGCTTTTCATTTGTGCAATCCTCAAGATATAGTGGCTGCTCAAATATTAGCATTTAAATAATTAAAAAACAAGCAAACAAACGAAATAAACCATAGTAATTTGGAAATCCGGGCAGTGTCTTTTCAGGATTTGTTATCTCACAGATTTCCAGTACTGGAAAAATCTCAAAATGGTATCGCTGGAATAAGAGAATTCTCAGACTGCCAAAGCTATATGACATTTATCTCTAACTCTGATGTTTGTACAATAATATATCTTTAAAGTATCATTGACGTTATCTTTTCTCATTTTGATTTTTAGCATTAAAGCAAGTCCTAGATTTCACATGTGAGGAATTTTCTCTGAATCTCTTATTCAAAGAATGCTAAAAGCTGTACCTCTGAAAGCTACTTTTTTTCCCCTCTTTTTTCCCCATATTATAAGAACATGGAAGTAAATATGCTAAATATTTAGACTGAAAACACTATCCAATAATTCACACCCTCTACAGTATTTCTTTTAAATAGATAGCAACTGGAAAAAGTAATTGAGAATATTTTTCATGGAATACACTGAGAGGATGACCTAGATAATGTGGTTTAATAAGTTTTCTCCATCTTTAATGTCTCTGGTACCACTCCTTAGAGGTGCTGGAGGCATTAGAATGAACAATTGAAAGCAAGAGAAAAAAAAGCTTAACCATCTAACCATGAAAAAACCCAGAGTCTTCTGGAATGAGGCACACCCAGAAAACAGATAGTAAGTGCTTAGATGTAATACATAAATGATTGCTCTGTATCTTTTCATATTGGTATTTGACCAGTGTGATAGAACCAAGAAAAAAAGAAACCTTTAACAAATAAAAACTTTTGAAAATGGAAAATATATTCAACTGTTAATTCTGACTAATAATTTTGAGTGCAGATGTAAAACTGATTTTATGTGGGTGCTGAATAGATGTAAACTGCAGGTCTTAGCAAAACACTGAAAGCTAACTACCAATTAAAAAGCATTCTGCAATGTATCATTGCAATGCTCAGCAATAAAGTGTCTTAAATTCACTGTCGTCATTGATAACTCCTTTTTATCACAACCTAATAAAGTTAGTGCTTAGCTACTAGAGCTTTTCCTACTACAAAGTCATTCTCAGCAATTGTAGCTCTGCAAAATTCATAGCGCAAAATGATTCATGAACTCCCTTCATTTAACTAGCACACTCAAAATGGGAACAAAGCTCTGCAGTCATGGAAACATGTTTTGAAACATTTTTGAAAGTAAAGCATTGATGAAAAACATTTATCTTTTGTCTCTAAAAGAAAAAAAAAGAGCTGTATGAAGATAAGTGCTGTATTTGTAAGGTAATAAAATAACACCCAGCAGAGCACAGTCATCATAGTCTACTGGATATCTGTAGCTCTTAGGGTGAAAAATATTCTAAGCAACCATTGGTTTGGAATAACTCATTTTGGGTTTGTCCTGCTTCACTAATCTGGAACATGTTTCTCTGAAGTGCTCGGCATACCTGACTTGATTGTAAAGACTTACTAAACACCACAAAAAAGAAGCAACACACAGATTTCTTAGTGCAGCGGCTCCCATTGGTGTTAATAATAGCATCTAGTGTTGTGATGTTGGAAGAGAAAGTATTTTGTCATAAAATCTGTGCTAAGACTTAAGGGACTTGTATGATCATCCCAATTATTTTAATAAGAGCTGGTATCATTATATAAAATATTAGAATAATTAACTGCCATGCAGAATTAATAACTTATTGTAAAGTTTAAATATATCAGCTATTTCTGCTTTTTTTATTTCCAGAAAAGCATCCTGACTGGCAATACTCAAAGCAAGCTGTTGGTGTGTTTCCTGTCAGTGACAGTTTTCCCCTTGCTGTGGTGACTGCATTTGAAAGTTCAGAATGGAGCCGTGCAGGAGGTACATTGCAAAAGAACAGGTTAAAAAAAAAAAAAAACAAAAAGAAAGAAATCACATATGCAATTGCCCATTTGCTTGCACGTTTGTCTTTTGTGGCTAAAATAATAAAAAGGGCATGTGATCGTTGGTGGTATCTATGTGGTGGTGGCAGGAGAAGAGCCTTGAGATGTTTTCATACATGCATGGCAGACACAGCCAAAATACCTATAGGAATCACAGTGTGCAATGGTCCACAACAATCTTGCTGTTCCCCGGTAACAGAACTGAGTAAGCGCTTCCCGATTTGAGGTGACATTTAGGGTGGACTGGTCTTTACCCATTAACCTGGAGAGCTCTTCCAGGGTAAGAAATATGACAGGGCACTCAGCAGCCAAGCGACCTTGCAGCTCTTCAGATGGTAAATCAAAGTTTGATTTTCTTTGCCAAATAGGCACGTGGTCTTGCTGTGCTTTCTCCCTGCAGTTTTAAGTCTGCAGGGGGAAATAAGTGCAAGCCACAGTTGTACATATGAACAAGACAGAGTGTATACAAAGGATGTTGTAGGCAAAGCTTTGAATTTAATATGTGTAGGTTGAGAGCTGGGGCCCATGGTGCTGGTTGATGCCTCAGCAGATGCAGCTCTTTTCAATTAAGTTTATAAGCAAGTGTAACTTCTTACATCATTAAAAGATCCCAAAGAGTGTCTCACTCCATGGTGGTACACTGGATACTGTCTTTTGACTGGATGCTATCCTTTCAATTCCTCTGCAATTGCCTTTTTTTTTTTTCCCCTTTTTCTTCTTACTCCCTCTTTGGTGCTTCAAGTACACAGTTGGGTTTCTAGCAATTTCTTTCTATTAAGTCACAGCTACCATAGAATTTCTTTGAGGATTTTTCAGGTAGTCCAACAGAAGAAGAATTTTTGTTCATTCGATATTTTTTGTCATCTGGACTTAACAGAGTAGCATTTTTTTCCTTTTTTTTTTTTTTAATTAAAGTTTTAAAATGAAGAGCAAGTACAAACTACAGCTAGTATTTACTAATACTTTGGAAGAATTTGCAAGGTAAGATATAATTAATCTGCTCGATCAATTAAATTCCTGGTCTGTTGAATGTGGAGAGAGCCATATTCTTCTGCTTCAGTATTTGGAAGGCACTGAAGAGAACAGAGTACAGCACTGTGTTTTATGGCCCTTGAGAGATACTGGCACACTACAGAGAAATTAAGATGTTTTATGGAAACCAGCTCTGACTAGTGAGTGTGATGATGCTACAGTTATAGTTGTATCCACCCATATATCTTTTCAATTCCTTTAAAAAAACCCAGTGGTCAGAGTTACAAATTGGAAAGATTCATTTTCTGGAGGGGCAAAACTCAGTCAGACAAGTTCTGAGAGGCTTCCCCTCTGACAAGGGAAAACGCTGCCCTTCAAGCAGTTCTTGTGCAGCAATGGTCCTGTAAATTTGGGGCAGTGACGGGACCTGTGAGTAACAGGGGCTCAGGATTCCAGAGCCCAATGCTGTGCACCCCCATGGATGTGGCCAAAATAATAACCAGTTGGTCTGGAGGGCTGCCTGGCTCCCCAGGAGCTCAGCTGTCTGTTCTCCATTGCCCCGGGCAAGGTGCGGGCCAACAGCGCATTACCTTCTCATGGCAGCAACAGTCAGGACTGAAGGTGTTTGTGCTGGATTTCTCTCTTTACTTATTAAAAAAAAAAACCAAAAAACAAAAAAACCCCCACCAAAGACACCCATTGTACAGAGCCAGAGTAAAATAACCAAAAAAGTTGAGGGAGCGGGGAGGGAGTTGGACTAGACCTCCTGGCCTTGCAACAGCCGCAGCACTTTGGTTGAGCTTTGATACTGATTTCCAAGAGCTTTTTTCTGAAGCTTCAATTGTTAAAAATTGGCCAGTCCACAGAAGCAAGGATTACAGCTCAGTTTTTGTTCTGACTTTCTGCTCTTAGTGACAAAAGAGCTGGGGGGATTGTTTTAAAGGTAATCCCTGAGCACTTATCTTCGGCCTCCAGAAAGCACAGGCTGTTGCTGAGCAAGCAACCAGCTACGATGTGTAAAACATATTCATTAGAAGTACTGACAGGCTGCAGTTTAGCTCTGACCTCGTGATTAACAGTAGAAAGGAAGGGGTTTGTGTGGGGGGTGAAGTTTTAATCTCCACCCAGGAGTTGCATGAGTAAATCCTGTTAGAAAGGAAAGGATCTGAGCACATGCATTTCACACATCATTTTGACAACGTCCCCATTAAACACTGTGTGAATGATGTCAAACCAAAATGCTGGTAAATTTAAAACAAAATAATGTGTGTCACACTACATTTCACACAAAATTGTGTTCAGAGATTTTATTTTTAGTTTGAAATGGCTTAGATATAATTTTAGAAGGATCTAGGTTTATTGGGGATTAATAATTCAAATCCTTCTCTCCTATATTTAGCCTTCTTTACCACTGTATTTTAAAAAATTGTAGTGAAATGCCATGTCACCAGTTGTGGGGGCAAAGGCAGTTGCTACAGGTGCTGTATATTTAGCCCCGATTTTTTCTGTCAATTTTTTTTTTTTTTTTTGGAAGAGAACAGTCAGGACAATGCAGGAAATTCTACTACTGAAAAGTCAATAAACAATTTCAGCGATGCAGGATGCTCATGCCTTTGTCCCAAGACATGACTTTCAGCTTGTTCAAGAGTGTTTTAATTCTATAGCTAAGACCAAAAGCCTGAGTGCTCTTCTTATATCTACTTCTTTTCCAGATTTTTCTCCTATTAGTAATAATAGCAGTTTAATACTAGGAAATCTGCTGCATAGTTACCTTATGACCTTAATTTTGAACAGTTATGGAATTTTGGGGTTTACCCATTTTGCTTTTCTTTTTCCCCCTTTATGTAGCAAAGTGTTGTTATAATGAGTTTAATTAAGCGAAAATGGATGTTGGTTTCCAATGTTACTAAAGGTTGCTATGCACCAATAAACCGTAATTAAATGTATGTAGTGTAATAGTAGGAGTCATTCACAGTCAAGTTGCTCATAACAGATGTTAATTGTTTCCTTAAATGACAAGCCCTCCCAATTATAAAGAAAACAAACCAAAAGCCCAGTTTTGGTAACCAACAGGATGTTTACGTTACAATGAATATCAGCATTTTATTCATGAGCAGTTATTCAATATGGTAAAGAGGTACTATCTGGGGTGCCTGGTGGGGTTTGAATGTGCCTTATTTTGTTGAAAAATGGTTGCTGGTTGTTTTGGTGAAGTGTAGTTATGATTAGGGCGGTAATGTCTGGTGAAAGGTAGAGAAGAAGCCCCAGGGAAAGCTTTGTGGCTTAACTGTATAGGAAAAAGCACTTTGAATGTGGACTGTGTGAACTCTGCTCGTTATGAGGTAAGAACTAAGACTTTTAGGGCTCAAATGTGTAATTTAGAAGCATGCAATGAGCACATGTGTGTAAGACAATGGGATTATTCAGATGAGTAAGTACCACGCTGTTCCAGCTTCAACGAACCATATTTTAAAAAGCAACCAACATTTTGTTGTGTGCCGTTTCCACAACAGTCTGTGCTTGCACACGTGCTTTTAAATAATGTTTTTGTACACGTCAGAAGGTTTATACAGAAGAACTGACCATCCTGCCTGTAAACGTGAGGAAGCCTTTTGGGGGAGAATGTACTTTTCTGTGTGTTTGGAAAACATGTACCATATACTGGGGCGTTGCTGTAGTTATGCAATGAAGGACAATAACCCCTGCATACCCAGTTTTCATTTTTCTGTGGAAGATGCTATGCCATAGCTCCTTCCCCTCCCTCCCCCCCATGCACACACGATTTTCTGAAGCCCCAAGGACTGATTGTTAGAGCCAAAAGAAAGGGCGCAATTCTGCTTTCACGGCAGTCGGTCAGAACAGCGTCAGCATCTCCAATGGCATTGATTTAAACTTACACTTTGGGGACCTGCATTAACAGAGGAGAAATGCTGCATGTGCAAGTGTTGCAGGGAAAAGAAATAAAGATATAAGAGTTCAATATTGTAACATTTGGATTCTTTTGATTCCTATTTACACACAGGTAAAAGAAAGGCTTCAGTGTGGAACTCTGTCCTTATTAAACTAAACATGTAAAATTAGAATTATTTTATTTATTTCTCCATTTGTTGGTCTCAGTTCCTCCACCCTTCACAATAAACAATTCTGGGAGACAGGGATTAGAAGCAGCTGCAGCCCTCCGTGTGATCTGAAGGGCACAGTAGGAGTATAAGGAATTTAAATATCATTCATTTTCTTTTCCTTTGCCCCTCTTCCCCCCGCCTTCCCCATGCCATTCCGCATGGGAAACAATCAGTCCTTCAGAGCCATGGACAATGACCCCCTACCTTTCGCAGGCCGTATCCAAAAATCCTTTGGCAAAGCAGACCTGGACTCCAGCTAGCTCAGCACTGCTGGAAGTCACATTCTGCGCTGTCGGATGCTGGGATTCATGAATCACGGGCTTGCACTGTACACTGAGTACTTTCAATCAGTTGTCAGAAACACTGGCTGACCACTGCCTGAGCACTCTATATACTTCCACTTTTGTTTTAATGCCTTTTCAGTTTTCACAATGAGCCTGTGGAACCTCACTGGAATCAAGTTCCTTTCTGATTAAAGTGCCTTTTCTTTAAACCCAGAGTTGCAGCCGGGATGCCGGCCTGAAGGGCGCAGCATGGCCAGGGTACACTTCTGGTGATTGATACAACTTCACTTCCTTGATGATTATCCCAAATAAATTTCATTGGCATTTTCAGCCATGAGGTAGATGCCCTTTACATCCATATAAATCTTCAGGGCAAGGAGAAAATTAGCCGGGTCCAGACATGGATCTTGTGAGGTAAATTGTACCTAGGCAGCAGGGGCTCCATTGATAAACAATGAAGCAATGCAGATAACTTACCAGCTTACTTTTAATCAATGCAGCTTCTCACAACGTATTATTCCAGCAATGGGTCTAAATCACTGTGCACTATAAGAGTTGTTTTCAAAACCTTTTAATCTAATTGGAAAATCTTCCTTTCTACTGGTAATAAACACTCACTAAACTGTCTACACCTAATTGAGCTGTAGTAATTTATGTGAGCTCCCCACTGCTTTTTCTCCCTTTAATCAGACAGACTGCTTTATGTCTTTAACTAATGAAACCTAAGACTTTGCCAAGTAGATTTGATCAAATGTCACTACTGAATAAATCTTCATTAACACTGACATGTCCCACATCCTCCCCATGTCCCACTTCTTCATTAACTCAGAGCAACATCATCATAGGAAGGTGATGACTGCTACTTTATTTACATATATAATCAAGCAGTAGTCATCAATGTCACACCAAATAAGAACGTGAAAAGACAATTTATTGGAGCTTTTTGTCAGGGCTTAATAATAGTAACTGCAGCGATGCTTTTTTCGTAGAAAGGAGATCTCAGTACCCTAGACGTGCTAGAAATATTCTACCAGAGGCT
>NW_009186565.1:0-1195 GCF_000690835.1 Fulmarus glacialis
CCCGGCCCGGTCCGGTCCGGGGAAATCCTCCCAGGCAGCTTTGATCCTGCTCCCACATCTCCATGCTACTGCCCGGCACCTCGGCCCTGCCCCATCCCCCTCTCCCCCCCGGGGAAGATCAGACCCCCAGCACGCCTGCAGCGATCCC
Organism: Fulmarus glacialis; assembly: GCF_000690835.1. NCBI lineage: Eukaryota > Metazoa > Chordata > Aves > Procellariiformes > Procellariidae > Fulmarus > Fulmarus glacialis. The sequence continues at coordinate 149 of NW_009186565.1, forward strand.
TGGTCTGGACACCCCTTTCCCCTGGGAGCTGGCCGGGGAGAGGTAGCGGGATGTCTCCTCAGGCCAGAAATCACCCTGTCCTCAGACAAAGCACCCCAAAAGTCGCCCGGGGAGGTTTTCTCAAAACGCCCCCTTCCTTGAAGACCCCTCTCACACGCACGCTGATCCTTCCCTTAAACGCTCACATCCCTGGGCTGCTTTTTTTTCTTTATCGTTTCACAGCCCGGGATTTCGCCCCCGACTTTCCCACGCGCGGTTGAATTAGTTGTCGCAGGTTAGAAAAATACATATAGACGGTCAGCGCTGATTTATCCTGTAAATTCGTAAATACGGTGCTGGAGAGTATTAAGGATAGAGCTAAACCACCTCCAAACCACCCACATTTAGGCTGGAAGCGCTCGCACACTTGGCAAGGGGAAGAGGACAGGCGGTGTGTTGAGCCGAGGAGTTGGCGGCATCTCGAGGTGGTACAAATACAAAACTTCTGCCCCCGCAGCTCGCCGTCCCGCTCGCCATAGGTCGCGTTTAACTGGTTTCCAGCGTAATCAGCGACAGACAACACGCAGAAAAATGGGAGCCAACGTGGGCGCAAGTCCTGGCTCTGGAGACAACGACGATGGCAGACACGACAATTTTGCTCCAGGCCCGACTTTTCCAAGGGGCTCCCGCCCGACCCCTATTGTTCCCGGGCGGAGCGCCCTTCCCGGCGGGCAGCGGAGGAGGCAATTGCCGAGAAGAGCGTTTGTTTAACCCGCTTCCCAGGGACAAGGCGAGCTCGGCAAGCTGGCGAAGCCAAGGCAGCACAGGGGAACTAAAAAGGCTTCGGAGGGGAGCTGGCAGGGCCCTCGCGGTTATGTGTATTGGGGCCGGGGGTGGGAAATAGGATCAATGGAGAAGATTTCGGCTTGATCAGCTGGAGAAAGCCGGCTAATGAAGCAGATCGAAAGATAGCTATCGCCGCAACTCCCCCCAAAAGTTTATTTTTCTTGAAATTTCCGCAGAGAGGCGGGCGCCTCTTTTGAAGTGTAAATGTTTCTAGCTTGGGGG
>NW_009186566.1:0-35095 GCF_000690835.1 Fulmarus glacialis
TAATGATTCTATGATTCTATGATTTCTAAAGTCTTAGTTAAGTAATAGTTTTGCTTAAATTGCCTTTAGTTTTACACCTGTTTCACCCTGAGATTACATTTCTTAAGAAATGTCTTTTCACACAATATTGAGTGTGGTGGATCCTGAGCTCTCAGTGCTGGAGGGAAAACAGCACATTCTGCATGCAGGTAGCTCAGTACCAGTAAGACAACAAACAGTTAAATGGCATGTGGGACAAGTGATTTAAGGCTCCTTACTGGTGAGTTTGGCCAAGAGAAGCTTAAGGTTCATGTCAGCTTCAAATGATGTGTTGTGGATGGTTTTTTTCCCCAGAGGAACAATGGCCAGTGCACAGTCATTTTCTTAACTTGTTGAAGGCCTTGATAGTTCCTGCTACCAAATAGTTTTATGATCTGAGTTAAAAACCACTCAGAACAATGTGATGTACTTCATCAGTGGACTGCTGTGTTTGAGAAACTGTTAATGTTTCCTTTCCATGAGTGACTTTAAACAGCCTGTGTTAATTAAAAATAAAACCAACAATGAAGAAAGAAACCCAAAAGGATAACCTCGCAATGTCACAGTTGAAAACTGAGTGTGCTACAGGAGAGTGGTAAATTTTTGCATGTGAAAAGATCAATTTCTGCTTTAATTTGAAAGTTCTGGCTAGTGATGTTTTTAATGTGTTGTTTTTCTCTCTTCTTACAGGCGCTCTATACTGTAGTTGCTTTTAGCCTAATTTCATAGAGAAGCAAAGTTTATACTATCACTGTTTGTCAAAATGAGAACTCCATAGTGCATTTCCAAATATTTAGAATCACATGCCGTTCAGGAAATCCCTTGGGTGAAATGAGTGGGACAATGGAAGAGTGGAGAAAACTTAACGCATCCCCTGTTTTTATACTCCCTCTTTTATCCACATTGACTAATATCAGATACAGGATACTAGACTAGACTGATTTTTCGATCAGGCTGAGCATCAAAGTTCTTAGTGTCTGTATTTCAATTCTCTCTTCCTAGCCATAAAAACTTTTATATCCACTGTTTCGTAATGCGCTGTTCAGTATTTTTGAGGAGACACCTGTTTTGTGTGTTAAAAGGTTCATGATTCCAAGAATGGTATTTACCCTCACTTTTTTTGTCTCAAAACTGTAAATTCCTCAAAAGATTAATCACTTTCCTTTATTTAACCGTGTCTGTAAATGAGCTTTCGGATCTATTTGTTGAGCAGAATGCAACAAACTGAAATGTACCTGCCAAATTCTCTGTTGCATGCCATTGAAAGCTGTGTTTCTTATCAGTGCTTCAAAGAGACTGGAAGGCAAACTGTTAATTGGAGTATATTATTAGCACTATTAAAAGGTTTGTTACTGCGTGACTCTCCATAGATTAGCTTGTACTGCTTTTAGCTACTAGTGCAACTCACTTTTACGCAAACCTCTGGAGTTAGAAAGACTAATTTTACTACATTTCTTTGTTTGATAGAGACCAGCTTGCACAGCCAGAGAAACCTGCTAGTCCCAAGTTCATCGTGACACTGGATGGCGTGCCCAGTCCACCAGGATACCTTTCTGATCAAGAAGAGGAAGATATGTGTATAACTGAAGGATTAAAGCCAGTTACCCAAAATATGTGTGCTGGTAAAGGATTAAAAGGCCTTCGAGCGCAGCAGATGCAAATTGTAACCAGGCAGCTAGAGAGCTGTGATGGTAATTATGCTTACCAACAGGATCTAACGTAAATGTGGTGGTTTGATTGTGGATAGAACTCTTGGATATATCATTCTTAAGAAATCAAAGTGATGGTGTTTATTCTTCAAATTAGAACATTCTTTAAGCAAACGAAATGTGGTAGTTCAGTGGGGCTGTATCTTTAGAAGCCTTTATCTTGATAAACTAGAGCAATACGGCACGTAGGTAATTCTCCACACATCTCAGTATTGGTGAAATTTGTTTTTTTCTTTTGAAAATGTAGTCTGTCTTCATTGCCAGAAATGTGCACTTCTTGTTGACCCATTATGATTTGTCCCCATGCTGATGGACAGGAGATTTTATGATGAACGTTTTGCCGTGCCTTGAACTTTAAAAAATAAATCATTTGGTGTTTGATCTTAATGTTTCTGTTTAGATTTGTGATATCAAAAGGAGCCGGTTAAATATAAGGTGTTGGTAGGGTCAAGTTGCTAGAATCTCTGAAAGTAAAACCTAAAGAGTGTGTGATTTTACTTGAACATTATATATTCAAGATACCTTTTGACTAACGAGGGAAATTGCTTGCTGAAGCCTGTGTTTTTATTGTTTAAAATGCTGAAATGGTGATGAAAAATATAGAGGATATTGATTTGTCACAGACACGTTGAATACTTGCCTTAAGGTCATGCTTGGATTTATTTTTTTAATTTTCTTACGAAAAGAACTTTAATTTCCATAGAAGTAGTGCATCCAAATTTTCTGAACTAAATATAGTATGTGATGCTATACAGAGAACTTAAATTTAATGGATCCAGCGGTAAATGTGTAATGCAATTATGAGAGAACCATGGGGGAAAAGCAAAAGATCTTTTAAGTCCATGTCGTTTCAGTCCCACTGGCTTCAGAAGTACTACTCATATCAGGCAGTCTTAAAGAAGAAAGGAATGTTATATATCCGTTGGCACATTTGTGCTAGTACTATGACATATATATTAGAGTACTACCTTTGGAAATCTGTGCTTTTACTAGTATAGTCTGTTTCATACTCCTTGCTAAAGCTCCTTGGTACAGGAGAGTGTTGCTGATGTAGCTATATCTGTTAGGGATTCTTACTTGATTCGCTACATTAGCCGGTAGTAGCACGAGTGTGACTGAAGTTCACACAGAATCAGGTTAGTGTGGAAGTGATTTGTACAAGCAATGTGGTTTTATGATAAAATAGCATTATTTGGCTTCAGTGTACTGCAAGGAGAAGGCATAAATGGGGCTGAGGATGGAATGAAGCTGGAGCAAGTGTGTCACTAGTGAGGTTAGAGAGGTAAGTCTAGCAGTCCTGGAAAGCTTTGAAAAGCCAAAGGTTTAGGCAGATGTGGGAAAATAAGACAACAGTGAAGGTATATGCTTAATTGCCTGAATTTGCAGAATGAGGTTTTAGAGCTAATGTTAAATAGGAGAAAGTCAAAGTCCCAGAGTTCCTGTAAGAGTAGTGAAGGTATTGAATGTTTCAGCTTGGAATTTCTTAAAATACTTCTTGGATTGGAGTCTGGGTTCAGGTAACTGAAGTGAATGTGGTATCTATCTGAGGAAATTACATGGAAGTGGTTCTTTTTCGGTGTGTGTCCCCCTACTAATAAATCATATCTGACTAGTGTAAAAACTGATTTTTTATTTTATCTCTTGATATAATTTTTTAGAGCCAAAAATATCTTGGAGAAAGGAAGCGTAGCTATTATTAACACATGGCTCAGCAGAACAGTCGTAACTAAGGTTCAGTTGAAGAATCTTTGTCTGTCTGATCAAGATCTACTCTGTTCACACCTCAGTTTGGATCTGTGAAGAAAGTGAATTTATTTTGCTTGTAAACAGTGCAAGTTTGATCTTTTATCACCAAAAGGCAGCTCTCAGTCCAATATTATGACTTCTTTCACTTTGTAGTTTTGGAGATTTTCTTCAAATAATATGATTGCACGTAAATTTTTACTGTCAAGCCTCTATTAATCAAAAAAGTCATATCAAGAATTGGGTTAAAAGCAGAGAGAATAGGAAATATTGTGAATTTCAATTATGCTATACTGTGTATGCCAAATTGCATATAGAATCATAAAGGTCCCAGCTTGTTTTTTTTCCTTTTTTCTTTCCTTCCTAGTGGATATGGAACAGTTAAATGTGCTGCAAAAACAGGAGAAGGTGCTTGAGCGCTGCAAGTACTGGCCTGCCTGTAAAAATGGAGATGAATGTGTGTACCATCACCCCACACTACCTTGCAAGTGAGTAGTGCAAAGCTCATCCGCTTGACCTGGTTGTTTTTTTTTTTTTAATTTTGGTGCTACAGATTTCTCTTCTGTGTTAGTAAATATTCCAAGACAGTGTAAGTCTGTTAGGGTAGGGATTGCAGCTAGATTATCACACTAATGTAATGTCTTCTGTTTTCCTCCCTTCTACCATGTGTCAGAATACAGTGATGTTTTTAGTAAGTAGAGTCACAGCTGTGGTCATGCAGAAAAAAGCTTAGTTTAGCATACAGGCTGGTGTTTTTGTGTGGCTTAGAGATGTGGGAATTGGTGTCTTCTTAAAACAAGAGGCACTCTTCTGCTAGCTGTCAAAATGCTTTTGAACATGTTAGGGTACTATTACCATTACCATGGTAACACAGTAATTTTTTATTTGAAAGCAAAGGCTAACTCTTGAATGTGTGCTGTACCTTTGCCTTCTCTTCCACAAGCAGCAACAGTCTAGAAAAATCGTTTCTGTTTTGAGATAAATGTTACCAGATTGGGTAGCTTCATTTACTCAGACATTTGAATTTTCTTTTAAAATCTGACATTACTAAATTCAAAATAAAACTTTCTCTTCTGTAAATGAACCATATTACTTAGTCAATTCTGTGCCCCTCTGTGCAAAGGTCAGAACAACAGTGTCTTTGTTGCTCTGCACTGCACACTAAGAATAATGCGTCTTAGCTTGCAACAAGTAGCTTGCTACCAAACTCCACTGAGTGTGAGGTAGTTCAGTTATTTACTGCATGTAAAGAGTGTCCATGGGGAAAACGAACACAGATCTGTTTGTGTACAGCTGGTACACTACACCCGCATGCCCTGCTTTGGAAGTAACTAACACATGTGCACAAGCCCTCTTGTAGTTCTGGTTTTCTCTGATATTCTGGCTTTCATGCACAGCAGCTGCTTGGGCATTTTGCTCCAAGTATGGGTTTATGACTTAATTTCTTTTCCCTCAGAGTTTTTCCTAACTGCAAATTTGCTGATAAATGCTTGTTCATCCATCCAAACTGTAAATACGATGCAAAGTGCACTAAGCCAGACTGTCCTTACACTCATGCCAGTCGACGAACCCCCCATCCACCTCCTAAACCAGGTGAGCACCTCTTGTTTTTCTGAGCTTTAAATGAAAGTGCTGAAGGAAAAGCAGTATATTTGGAAGCAGAAACTGACAGTGGTGAAAAAATAATTTTTTGCTTGATTTGACTTAATTTCTTTGAACTCTTACTGCTAGATGAACAAGAATAGTCCAGTGTTACTGCAAAAACTGTTACCGGAAAAATCCCTGAACGGTCTTATGCAAGAGCCCATATGAAATCTATGCAAGGCCAAAGTGGTGACTTGCACAAGGGATTAGCCAGCGTTGCAGTTTTACTCAAATTTGTTTCTTAATTTGGATACATGTTGTACCAATAGCTTGTGACACAAATTGAAAACAGGTTTCTGTCTTTGTATGAACATTTTTTTCTTTACTGACACTATAGGAGTTAACTTTATGTAATGATGAGATGACTTTCAGGGATGAGGTTACCCAGTGAAGGCAATAGCTGTGTTTGGATTACGGGTTGGTATTCCTGAGCCTTTGAACAGTGCCAAGGTGGAGGGCCTTTACTGCGCTGAAGTCATGATCTTTAGGAAGTGGTTTAGCCCTCAGTCATAGTACGGTGCAGTTTTGTTACTTTGCCAGAAGACAGAGTACAATGTGCTTATCTCCTGTATCGTTTCCAGCAGCTCCTGTGTATTCCTGGAAAGTGCACTGCCTGTGCTTTTCCGTCCGGTTAGCTTAAACTCTACCAGGCTTGCTGCTGTTTAAATTTAACATTTGAATGTCTCTGCCTACCAGAATCTCTGCTTAATTTGTTGGAAGCATTGCCATGACCATGGTACCTTCTGTCCTGAAATGGTGAAGAACCGAGACCAATGATTACCTGACAGTCTTGTTCTACCCCAGGATGAGATCCACTTGGTGCATTGGGATATGCTTCCCATATTTCTTGCAGAACTTTGGTGTACTATAAAACATAATTTCTTGCAGAAGAATTGATATATTTAAGTTTCTGTGGAACTATATTAAAAAGCAGTTTATTCTGATCCAGGGCTTACTTCCTATTCTTTTCTTTTCTGCTATTAGCACCACTACCCACACCGTCTATATCCTCCAGTAGTCCGCTGTGCAAGTTTTTTCCTGCTTGTAAAAAAATGGAATGTCCATTTTACCACCCAAAAGTAAGAATTGTCTATCATCTCCTATGTCTTCCCTTGCTTTCTAGAAAGATACTTGAAATATGTTACTTTGGGTCAGGAAATGTCACTAGCATTTCACACTTTTGCTTTTACTGTTCACATTTTAACTTTAGCTCAGAAACAGAATATGCAAAAGCAGTGACTTAAAGAATTTGGAAAATTATATTTTTAAATAATCTTTCTACCAGATGCTTCTGGGGAGTTTCAAACAGGCAGAAAGCCATAGCACTTGTCAAAAATCTGCCCAGCCAGGATGCTGGGGGCAGAGGAGGAGGACATCTTGTAGCCTCTGTGGAAGGAATATGTCTCAGACTCTTGACTCTTCATTCAGATGTGCTGCAATATAAAAGAACTTTAAAGATTGCCCAGTTACCCTGGAGTATATTAACATAATTTATATAGTACAAAAGTTTATAGCTCGGGTACTTCTATAGTATTGTGTCGCTGCATATTCTTATGCCAGTAAGTTTAGTGCTTTTTCAATCCCTAACAACGCTGAAATGCACTGGGTCCCCAGGACTCTGTTCCCAGATACTACTGGCCAGACACTCTGGCTTTTCCTCTGTCTTTCAGATAATGCTGTGTCATGCTCCTAACTTCCTAACACAGATCAATTGAAACTAAACTCTGTAAACCCTTAAAAGCAAAGGAACTTCCACCTCTTAGTGCAGCGGCAGTTTTGGAGCATCTAACTCTTAATACTTTTGAAAAAGGATTTCCTTCTGTCATTGGGTTGAACTGATTGCACTAGTCTGTGTAGCTGTCGATTCAATTATCTATTGGATATGTCATACAGTAATACAAATTTGCATGTAACATAGTCTAGGCTAGCTTGTTCAGGAGTTCAGCCAGCCAGCTTTGAGCAGCCTCTTCTGAAATGCTTTCATTTGTAGCATTGTAGGTTTAACACCCAGTGCACAAGACCAGACTGCGCTTTTTACCATCCAACTATTGCAGTACCTCCACGCCATGCCTTGAAATGGACTCGAGCTCAAACCAGGTGAGATACTTTTTTTTAGATTTTATTTTTCTTGGTTAGGTTTAGAGTGTGTTTTGTGACTTATGTCATAAATGTAACTTTATTCAGAGGAGTAATGTATGTGATGAACAATGAAGATTGTATGAAGAAAGATACCTGTTATAGGCATCTTTCTTTTAAAGAGCACTCTACTGGGTTTTTTTAGTAGTATAAACATTAACTAATGTGATGCAACACTGAGAAACAAGTGCCCTGCAGCTAGGATATGGCAGAGTCATTGGAATCCTGACCTGGACGTGTTGTGTTTACGGAGTTTTATCTGAATAAAGCTGAAAATCCAACATCAGCTCTTCTCTACTGTTGTTTTATCTTGTGTCCAAGCTGTCTTTTCCACAAAATGTTCAGATGTTTCTTGGAGTGTTTCTGGCAGAACAGCTCATTCCTGTCACCCATCCACGATTTCATAAACTGCTAGCAAACCTCCCAAAGCTGCAGTGATTGGTCTGTCTTAAAGATAGTCAAATCACATGAGCCTTTCACTCCAACCAATCATCTCATCTGCAACGGTCTTAATTGTTACAGGGGTAGGAAGCAAATCAGTTCTCAAATCATCTTTACAGACTGGTAGGATTGTTACTTACGTTAATGGTTTTTCTCTTTCCCCTCAGTGAATGATGATGATGATACAACTTGGGACTGAACTTTGCCTCCTTTGGACAGTAGTAGAAAGGAAGATTAACCGCCAGGGGCACAGGATGTTAGAAAAACTCATGCATTTTGAACTTTTAATATACATTGTTTTCATAAAATGAGGTTGATTGCATACTTGAAATGTCTCTAATTTTCCAAGTTTGTAAGTTTGAGCAATTTTACATTTTTTTTTACACTGTAAGAAGAAAATGTCTGTGTAAGAAAAGTTTTACTTTAAAGTCCATTAAAAACTTTCAAAGCACATTTTGTGTTCTATTTGGGTAACATTTCTCGCTTAAGATTAGGTGTGTTGAAGAAGTAAAAGTGTATCGTCAGAAGGTCTCAGAAAGCTTACTCCCCTATTCAGATCATACTAGAGGTATTTTTTGTTCAGCGGGTGTTTGGTACAATGCATACAACTGAACTGATGTCCTAGCAAATACTGACTGAACTCTTCACCCGCTCACAGGGAAAAAGAGTGTAAATGGTTTGTCTTTTGGGCATTTTTTCCATGATAGTCATCATATCCCTGATATATGGGGAAAAAACAAAGACGAGAACAAAAATGCTTTATAAGCAAGAACAATTAAACCATTAATGGTATTGTGCTCCACTTAAAAAGCCTACGAAATTAAATACCACTTCACTTGAAAATAAATGGTTTCAGATGTCTCCATTTACACCTGAGAGACAGAAAATACCTCTCTGAATCTTCTTCTGAAGAATCTGTTGTTGTTCCAGTACACCTGACTACCGGGCATACTTTGTGATTATCTCATTTGAGAAAGTTCCTGTGACTTACATTGCAAAAAATAATCCCAGGAGGTGACCATAAATATATTTAAGTGGTATTATAATGATGAAAAGTGTTAAGCAGTAACATAAATGCATTTTTTTATTAAATCTTTTGGGGAACTACATTTTCACAAAAATATACAAAAGAATTTCTTTTTACAAATATTTACATTCGATATCAGAAAACAATTTTAGCTACATATTTTAAACTTAAATTTGACAAATAGAGTCTTGAATTCTGAAACTTAACACTCCAGGAAAGTTTGTTTGTTTGGTTTTTTTTTTTGTGTGAAATAAAGTACTCAAAGTTCATACTCAAATTTTAAAAAATCTTAATTAATGCAAAAATCTGACATTTAATTTTTATATATATTTACTTTGAATAAACATACAACATTATTACAGGGATTAGATGTTCATGGTGGAAACCAAAATGGAGTACACTTAAAACCATGATCCGTATTACAGTAATACATGACCATACCTTTGGACTAGTTTAAAATACCTTTTTTTTTTCTTTTTTTACTTTTTGTTAAAGCGAGAGGGATTATCTGACACACTCCATAATGAAACACAACAAATTTGAACAGACAACTGGATTTTAAGTTTAAAGAACTACAGTAAAATATTTTCCAAAGGTGACTTGACAGGGGAGTGGAGGAGGATGGGCTCTTGCGTTGTACGGAGCAATGCTGAAATGGATTTCCATACGAAAGACTGCAAATTACATTATTTTTCTATAGAATTTTCCAATGCCTTCATTAGCTGTCCCTTTCAGAAAGAGCTGCCACCATGAAGCTATTTTCTTCTTCAGCGTGAGATGAGGAGATGATAATTTGTAAGGGTAAGGGCGGCAGAAAACTAGTACTACCTCCATTGCTGAATTTCAACAGCTTTGATGTGTTATAACCTACTGTCCAATGTTAAGCATAAGGCAAGCTGCTGATTTTTCTCTGCTAAAAAAAGGTGAATAAACCAAACCACAAAGCTAAAAGTGTATGTATTTTTAAAGGGAATGGTCCTAATGCATTTACTTAGATTTTTACATTATTTTAAGTGATCATTGTGGTCTTGAGTGTATTCTTATGTGAAATTTTACATTAAAAATGCATTAACTTTCTTCACAAATTAGTAATGGAGCTTTTCCATTACTTAATATAATATGCTGTATACCTGTAACTGAACTAAAAAGCATAAACAAAGCTTATAATTACAAAATACTGCGTTTTTTAAAAAAAAAGAAGAGCTATTTCGCACCTAAAAACACAACACAATGATAAGTAGTAGCAAGTAAAGGAAAACTAGACCAGAAATGGGGGAAGTACTACCCAACAGCACCAACATTTCACGGAAGTACAGAAAACCATTTTTTTTCATGCAGTTTGTGCCTGTGTTCATGCTTGGAGTTTCTTTAGAAAATACATTTATTAAATCACCAAAGAGTACAGTATAGAGCATGTCCTGGGTGTGACTGGTGTTTGAAAAAATCGTGCAGTTATGGAACATTTACAGCTCCATAGCTGAACATTACACATTCAGATTTTAAGTAATGTGCTGGAAAAAGGTATTTAACTGCTTTGCTTCTTGGGAAGAACAAATACCCTATTTTTCACCTGCTGGGCATGGAAAGATCTCCTCCTCCTCCCCAGGCTCAAGAATTTGCAACTAAGTTAATAGAAAATTCATTTTCAGCAATGTAATGCTTTGTATTGGCTTTGTATTGTCAGTCACCGTAGTAACAGCAAAGCTGTGGTTAAAGCTGGCTGACTCTCACTGCCACTACATTTGGAAAAGTATTTATTTGGGGGTTGCGAGGCGGGGAGTTGGGTTAAGGGCTCCCATGGGGAGAAGGGAAAGAAAAAAAAAAAAGGAGAAGAGTAATGGCAAAAGCTAATGAATGAATAATTGGAGGCTATTACGTGAAAAACTTTTTTTTTGCCCCCCAAAAGGCTTATAATCCTACAGAGGACTGAAACTAAAATACCCCTACTACCTCCCTTTTTCAGAACCCACCAATGCAATACTTGTTTCAATAATCTACATTTTTCTCCCTCAAGCACTCGTCTCCTGCCTCAGCCCCACTGAGACCAGCCGAGGATGGCACTAGCTTTGGGAAAGCTGCAGTTACACACAGGGATGGGATAGCAGCATTTGGCCCCTGTGACAGAAGAATTCATCTAACGAAAAAGTGGTAAAGCACGAATGACGTTAATCCTCTAATTTAAAACACCTGTTACATTGGGGCCTCTGAAGAGTTAACTGGGTACAAGCAGCTTTCTTCTAAGAATGTAGAACAGTGGGAATCACACATCTTTACATCACTGGAACGAACATGACAATAATTTTGGGGATATCTTTTAAAAAAAAAAAGTTTGGGGTTTCTTGGTTTCGGTTCGTGCGGATTTTTTTGTTTTTTTAAATAAGCTCTCACATGGTTTCTGTGTCCAAACTGAGCAAGATATGTACTAGTAAGGGCAAAATCACTTTGTAGGGTTTTGAAGTTATCCCACAACAAGCAACAGGAACTCAGGAAACTCATGTTTTGGCATTTGGAAGAGAAATCCAAACACACTGAGCGATAGGAACGTACTGCCTCTCGTGTCCTAAACTCAGCTGCCCTCCAGCAGGTGGAGAAGCACCAGTTCAGCTCTGTGCACAGATTTTATGTTTCTTACTAAGAGTTGCTACAGGTAAGTCCAGTTCAGTTGTCTAAGCGGCACCTGTAATGAGTTCAGATTTTTTTTACGTAACGTTACCTTAAGTCAGTTATTTCCTTATTTTGTACTCATTTATTACGGGATAAAATCAAGAACTTTACTAATTTATTTCTACTCATATGTATTCATAGGCCTACATTATACTCGCCTTCTCTGACTTACTATACCTGTATTTGGAGGCCTAAGGCAAGGAACCACCAAAGGAAAATTCAGCTCGTGTGATTTGAATTGCCCTCTGCACATACCTGTCTCCATCACACCTGGATTTAAACGGAACAAATACAGGCCGTAGCTTTAATGTCCGTCATCTTAAATGTTGTGCACGTCTGGGAACAGAACCAAGAACTGGTGAATAACGTTTCAATAGGAAAGAAATGAAAGAGGCAGTAATTGATACAGGTTGGTTATGAAGAGTTTTCTAAAGTATAGTATTTCTTTGGTTTAATATTTTTTGTTTAAAGAACGCATTTAAGCCCAGTTGCACAGGAAACTAAGATATGGATAAATCCGAAGAGGCCTGTTAAAACAATCCATGTTTGGTTTATGTGGGAAAGATGAGTAGCGTTTTAAAATACATCCTTAAACTCTTTTACCTGAGCTCTCAGTAATACGTAGCAATTTTATATTTACAGTATTTTCTTAGTTACCAACACGTGTACACCGCAACAGTGGCTAATCTGTGTTAGCTGCTGTACTTCAGCACTAAATAGTTGTCCCATAGGTATGGGAGTGGAGAGAGCAACGAATGGGAGCGGCTGCATCTTCCTCAAAACAGAGCGCACAAAGTTGCCTGCAGCCTTTCCTTGAGCACTCTGCTGCTCTCCAGTCCTTAACCTCCGCAACCAGCCACGGAATACTCCCCATGTGAAAGACGGTGTTTGCCAGAAAGTGGTACGACCCTCCACCCACCACCACCTGCTGGTTCTTCGGTCCCGCCTTTTCCTATTTATGAGCGTTCCTTCCTCTGTTTTCCTTTGTTTTCCTTTCTTTCTCCTTTTCTCCGGGTTTATATTTACTGGTTTCCTATTACTGTTTCCTCCATCCTATGTTCCATAATCTCAAAAAGAAGTGGAAATTATTAGGATTGCCTGTTGTCACCATGCTCAGACCTTACACTTCTTTCTGTTGTTCTCTTTTACCCTGGGGGGGGAAAGAGAACACGTTTCACGCCTTTTTTTTTTTTCTTTTCTTTTCTTTTTCCCCCAAAGAAAAAGTGAATTGGTTGGATTGCTGATTTAACAGTTAACAAAAAAATAGATCAAGGTTATGACTGGTATGCCGTTGGTAATCTGAGAAGGGGATGGTGACTGGTTACCTGTTCTAGCGTCAAATAGACTGGAGAAAACCCCCCATCAAATCCACCCACTAATTTTTAGTTACTTATGAATGACTTTGGCAAGGAAACCTATTGTGGCTTTTATGCATATTATATACCTAAAACTATTCTTTTTTTCTGAAATGAGATATGCAGAGTTTAAGTCTGAAGTCAAAGTTAACTAAAGAGCAGAAGCTGGAGACAACCAAAGAAACGGGCTTGGTCTAACCACACCACAGGGTGTGTAAAGAATGCGTAGTAGGCTTTGGCAAGCTCACGTATCTAGCCACACGAGCAAAAATCGAACAGTGCTATAAACTTTAGGAAAACAGAGCAGATTGTAAGGAAGCGTAAGAAAACCATGCGAACAAAAGAGTATGCAAATGCAATACAGCTAGTGATGTTAAAATCACTGATGTGGCAATTTATTTTGTGACTTGCAATCTTCCTTCCCTTTCTGTAGAGTCTATAGGATGATTCACTTTGTCCAAAATACTGACAAGACGACATTTGTCTATAGCTTATGCTAATAGAATTTCAAAAAAAAATCTTTAAAGATTAAGGCTTGTCACATCTGTGACACTGACAATAAAATAGGGAAACACGTCACCTTGCCCAGGTAAGAACTGTATTTGAAACCAAGATCCTTAGCTTGTCACACTACTACACCATGCACAGCAAGTCCAATAAGGGATTCCAATGCATAGGTCTAGAGTGAAATCCATGTGCACGTGGAGACTTTGAGCACTGCTGGGTGCAATCTGGAAAGCAGGTAAGGTGCTGCACAGGCAGATGCTCAGGGTTTGTTGAAAGAAGGGCACTGTTTGCCTTGGCAAACTTGCAAGTCAAATAGCGGGGTTTAGGCAGCAGCTGAGAGAAGTGGATCACAATTTTAAACTGAGCCACCCCTGAATGCTATCAAAGTCCTGCTCTGGGTATTGAAGTTCTTTATTTTGATCTAGTTTCCAGATCCAGGAGATAACTTCTCTGCAATGTGTCTGTTTTCTGATGGTACAATTCCAGGTCAGCATTAACCTGACTTGTATGAAGCTCAGAGTTATTCTTGCTATAAACAGATCTTGCTAATATTGAAACCCTGATACTGAGCAAAGTCAGAAGTTACTTTGAATGAGTGCTTTCCTTCAACTGCCAACAACAAGTAATAAAGTAGCCTTAATTTTCTGAAATGCTTTATCTTTAGTTTTACACCATCTCTTGCCTTCCCTGCCAAAATCAGAAAGTCATATACGATGACTGCATCCTTAAGAATAAAAAATTTAAGATTTCAAGTCTAAATGATTCAATATGTTTGGCTAATTTGTTCTCTCTGTCCTAATCTCAACTGTGTTCCTCAGTTACTACACTAGGGCAATTTTCAGTTCTAAATGTGTTTATTTTCAATTTTTGTTTGCTGCTAGGAGCTGGATTTTCCTTCTCTCATTCTCTTTTTTTCTAAGCACACTTAAATAGCTTTCAAGGATACATTTATTTTTTTAAGTGAAATGTCATTTTGCTTTTACTGAATCAACTCTCTCATTTGTTTCTTTTATTACAAAAAATATTGGTGACTTTAAAGATCCCAAAGATGTATGTTTGCTGCTAGCCAGAAAAAGAGTTAGAAAGACAATTAAGCTAGAGAATGAAATCATCCACTATGAGTAAGCAAATTATACAAAGAACTTTTGCCTCCCCTTCCTTGGTGCTGTGTAATCACAGAAAAGGCTTTCTCCAGCTTCAGACAGAGCCCTCCTGCCCACGTTTCTTCTCTGATGCTTCCAAATGAACGGCTGTCAACTAGTCCCTCCACATTCCAGCTTCTTCCCTGACCTATCCTACCGGGTTATGTCATCCTCTGACTTTTCTGCTGAGCAACCAGCCACGAGCTCCCACTGCCTACAGAAACAGGCAGTCTGTTCCCATATACGTGTGCATGTACACAAGCATGGGTGGCAACAATTAGCAAGTTACTACAGTAGCACTTCATGTAAACAGCAAATGAGGCACAGTAACAAGCACCATCACAGACAAAGACCAAAAAAACCACAAAGCTGCCATCTTTAACCATGCTTACAGCCAGCTGTTCTCTTCAGCAGAGAATCGCAGCTTGTCCTACAAAATATGCTCCAAATTGTCCTTGGGAAGAAAGCTGCAACTGAGGCCTCAACATTCATGACCGTTCCCCACTGGCTGACCCCATTTTACCTGGCAAACCACTGAGCAGCTTGCAAGGGAAAACACTAGCTACCAATACTCACTGCAATAGGAGGAACAAGGCTGGTAGTTTTGTTTTTAAAGAGCTTCCAGCTCCCATCCCAGCCCTTCACAGTAGCGGTGAGGTTTGGAAGAGAGCGAAGAAGCAGGGAGATCTGGAGGCTCAGGCTTCCGCACTGCAGCTATCAATCAGCCTTGCACCGCCGAGGGCAGCCCTGCTGCGATTCGCCTGTCAGCTTCTCACTGGTATTCCACCGCTGGGGTGGCATTTGAGACTCCTCAGGGCAAAAGCACCAAGTGACAAGTGATCAGTGGAGAGGCACGGCATTAATGAAGGGGGTTAGGGGGAGGGAGGAGAGGAGGACATGACCAGTGAGGGGAATCTGAGGAACAAACCTCTTGATAGTCCACATAACCTCTTTCATTGGGTGAAGGCCTACAGAATATCATGAGGCTGGGAGACACTGAGCCTAGGATTTTGAGGGGAAAATGCAGAGAGGCAGAAAAATTTGGACTTTGATCTGGCAGTCTGAATAGGACAGACTATGAGAGAGCTCTTAACAGCCATCCAACTTGAACCGATGAAAGGCAACTTTAAAATAGAGGCAGGAAAAATCTTACTTCAAGTCAAAAAGTCCTGCACAGATGTGTTTAATAAGGGATAGAATAACAGCTATAGCATACTGCAACTGATTTTTCCGGCAAAGATAAGATTTAAATGCCAGATTTTCATATAAAACAGGCAGGCAGGCAACAAGGTTATGAGACAGACCAGGTCTAACCTCAATTCTCATATACAATTCCCCTAAAGTCAAAAACATTACCGGCAAGATCTCCCTGTATACTCATGACCAAATCCACAGTTTTCGCTCCTGTAGAATAGCTGCTGCATGACTGGCAAGACTTCACTAAGAACCATCATGCCAAAAAAACTGATAATAGTCTAGTTCATCAACTTCTTTAAAATAAGTATTTGTTATAGCTTGATATATAAAATATATTATCTAAGACCATTGGGTAACTAGTTTGGTATAGCACATAACAAGCATTTTTGGACCTAAGAGAGCACGGAAGTCTGGCTCATTAACTTTTCTCCCCCTCCTCTTCTAAATGCAAGCCCTCCCATTCCCTCTATAACCACCATCCACACAAGATGCTTACAAGAAGAGATGAGGTTTATTTCTTTTTCACTTCTATCTAGCATAAGAGAATGCAAGAGGTGAATAATATCAAAGCCTACTGACTGACCTAAGCAAATGCCATTGTTAAAGCAATGCTGGCTTACACAGAGAAAGAGAGCTTTACGTTCACAGCAGAACGTCATTAGTGCTGATAGTTACTTCTGTTCCCTTCATGTTGCATGAAAATTTTCTGCACTGATTAAAAACCAGGTTCAGTCTGTAATGCATCTTTATGACATGATTTAGACAAACAGCTGATGAAATCTTCCTCACTTGTACCCGAAACATAGCTTTGTTCAGGTTTTCATTATCACCGAAATGTTTTTTTCAACTTAGAGTCTCAGTTAAGTTGCAGGATAGAATAAATGCACTTATGCTAGAGGTGACAGCAGGTCCATTTAAAGAAGCGTATGATTGGACATTTTTTACAATCAGGAGAAAAATCTGAGTAGAGACCTCTCCCAGCTAGACCTAACTCTGTTAAAAAGTTCAAATGTATAAAATATAATGTTTGGAAAGTTAATATTCTCTCTGAATCCCCCCTATGATGCTGAGAAAATAAAATCAATTCATATTGCTATGAAATTCTATTTTTGCAACTGGTGACCATCCCAAGCTTTATTGATTATGACGACTATAAAATCCTCACCCTAGTCCACATTTCCAGCATAGAGGCTAGAAGCCCAGTCAAGTAACACAGCAATAATCTCTCTTCCACTGAGAATACTTTTATTCACAAGGCAAAAATTGGAGTTAGACTTTTAGGTTGTGGGAAAGGCACTCGCAAAGTGAGCAAGTCTATTTTTGCTCACAGAACTAATTTAATGTTTAAGTGCAACAAAAACACTAAATTAGCCATGAAGATCATGCATATCCAACGGCAGACATGACTGTAACCCAGGCCTCTAAATACAGAAATATTTAAGTCCTAAGGAATCAGCTCTCTTATTTTCTGCTTCACCAGATGATGTTTCCTCTTGACCAGTCATAGAAATATCATTTCCATTATAATAATTAAACATTTATTAAAATACTATATATTTAAGAGTTAATATATGGTTTCTTTCAGTAATAAAATATGGAATACTCTTTTTTTCAATGATATTCAGACCCCAAAACTTAGAGGAGAAACATTTATGCTGAAAATAGATCAATGTACAGCACAAGGTCAGAAATAACATCTCTTGATTAAAGCCCCAGGCTCTTACTGTGAAACTGTACATTGATTAACGATTCACGTTTTCCTTTTATCCACGTATTTCATTTTCAACATCTGGCAGTGAGTGAAATACAAACCCGGATTATCCGATACTGAAGCAAATCTAATGGCCTCAGTGTATTTGTTACAGTCCATCCTTTTGACAGACTCTAGATACTTGTCTTTCAGAGACAGATTGCTCCATGTCTTGGATCAGCACCATTTCTAATGCATGCAGGGCACAGTAGAATGTCACATTGCAATCCTGGGTATTTCACGTCTGGTACTTCATGCAGTGTCCTCTTTGCAAATCTCCACGTCCCTCTCAATGAGGCATATGCACGCATTTCCAAACAAATAAGCTGCATTTTCAAAAAGATATTAAATAGGAGATATAAAAGACTACAGTATTGTTAAAAGAAATGGCTAGTAACAGTCAAAAGAAAACTTTCAGTTAAAAGTATGATGCTCTGAATACAGATGTAAACATACTTTAATTTATTAAATCTTAATATTTAATTTATTAAAGATTAACATCTGGGCTATTTATTTTGTTGCAAATATCCATTTCTTTATATACAAACAGAAAAGCAAGCACACAAGATAAAAAGATGAAGACTCTGAACTTGAGCTTTATACTGTTATGAACTGTCCACGTCCACTGCTGTGTACTTTTTGACAATAATGGAAAGGATACATACCTGCAGTCATCCCCTCCAGCACTGACCACGTATCTATCTCCACTTGTAAATCGAATATTAGTCAAGTGGGCAGAGTGACCTAAAAATCGTTTGTGTTTTGCCTGAAAAAAAACCCAATAAAATCAGAGAGTCTAAATACTCTGTGTTCTCCTAAATCAAACAAGGTATACAAGTTTTTATCTACCTTTTTATTGCATCATGTATTTATATAATTCAGAGTATTATATAGGTTTTCAAACGTGAAAGATCTCCTGAAGGAGAACTACTATTGAGCTGCAACGCAGATTCATTTGTCATCAAATGAGACAGCACCTGCAAACTGGGAACAATGCTCAAGCTAACACAATAAAAAGAAATATATCTTGTCACATGATTAACCTCTAAATTTTGTGTGAAATTCCTAACCCTGAAAAAATTATTTTCATTATAAGTGTGCAAGCAGTTTACACTGCAGTCTCAAATCCTGAAAATTAACAGTGCTAGTGTTAGCGAAAAATCTGTAAACTCTTCATCCATGGAAATACACAGATGGGACTAAAATTACCAGCTGTCTTCCTCATCTGTCAAATGGAGATTGGAGACGTGGATAAATAAAACCAAGGGCTTTGAGATTTTCAATATGAAGGCACTATACTAATGCAGACTGGCAGAAAATATTAAGACCTACAAGAGCTTATAACAAGAGCTATTGCACAAAATGCTAGGAAAACTTTGAGGTGAAGCATGCTCATGAGACTATAGAGCTAAAGTTACATAGATGCATTAAAAAGCTACAAATTTAGAATGGGAGGTATTTCCATCATACTTCTTCTAGAGAAATGATACAAGACCATAATATCAACAGTACTTTTTGTTGTAACGATGCAAAAACAAGTTCTTACAAATTTTTCAGGACATGGAAAGTCGAACAGTTTGACCATGCCAAAATCATCGCCTGTTACAAGATTGATTCCCGAGTGAGAGACACAGGCACAGTTTACATCTGCCTTTTCAGCATGCCTGGACCAGATTCCAATTACTTCATCCCCTAGAACACTGAAACAGAAAAGCAAGAGATTCTTTTGAAAACCACAGCAAAAACAATAGAGTGAGGAAATAGTAAGCAGCTCTCATATTGTAACTGGTTTTATAAAAATGTAATTTTTGTATTTTATTCTTAAACATACACATCTCATATAGGTTTTACTCTGTAATTAATTTTTATATTATTCCATAATTGCTTCTGAAATTGATTCAGTGATGTAATTCCCAAAATAATGTGGCCATGACAACGCTAAGAAGCAGAGGTGAAATCAATAGTACCAATATTGTCCAGTGAAGCCTTTGCCAGAAAAGTGAATAAAGGAAGGACAAATAAAAATAGAACGTCATAGCATAAGCATTAGATTAATAAGTTTCAGCTGCTGGAAAATAAAAATATCTATATTCTCATTGTAACTATGTTTTGTTGATTCTGTAACATTTTCATATCAATTAGATGAAGTGTTTCCTTGAGTCCAGTGAAGATTCTTCATTAAAATCAGAGAGAGAGAGAGAGAGAAATTGTCCTAAACAGAAAACATAATTGTCTTAAGACTCCAAAACAGACATTTATAAAAAATTTCCTCTTGCAAAGCCTTGTGAAAACTTGTTTTTTATTCAGCTGTGCTTACAATGTATATGCATACTCCCAAGAACGCACAGAAACAAGCACTTTATCATTTGTTAATAGGTGAATGATTTGGGAATTTTTCTGTGATTCTTTCCACCCAAATCAGAGCACAGTACATTACATTCAAAAAGGAATGATTTACTTCAGACATACTGAATTGGGTCAGAAAACACAGGTTTCTTGTTTTCATATAAAAGAGGTGACAAAAGTGGGTTACCCAAGCAGAAAACAGAAAGCTAGCAAAATGAGTTTTTCAGAGCCCTCTGAAAAGCTTGTAGTTTCAGCATTGTCTTACAGCAAAATAGTCAGGATTACTATTGTTTAAAGTGGTTCATATGTGGAAAATTTTCAAGCATTTATTCTCAATTTTTGTCTGAGGACAGTAATTGAAAGCAGGCAAAGGAGCCTGAAATAAGGCACAGGAAATCAGATTTGCAGAGAATATAAAATAAATTATTTAAATGTGAAATAAAAATAAAATATGGTATCATTCTTCATGTAATTTCTAAGTCTATTTTGAAGTATAATAAATTTAAGGTATTTCAAAGTACTTTTGTATACCTTTTAATATGCAAATGTTAATAGCAACTTTAATATACAGATACCATTAGTATAATACTGTAAATAAAACTTGAATTATCACATATCTTGTATTGTTCTTTCATGTTTTGATATGTTTTAATTTTCCCTGTACTCTTATCCCCAAATTGCTAGTTTGAGATAAATAGCGCAGTATTCCAGGTAATTTGGGCAGTGCAATGAAAAACTACTGAGGCTGCTAGAGATATATCAAAGGAAGCTAGAGATACACAACGAATAGAAAGGCACACATTAGAGAAATCAGTTTTTATCGGATATTCTCATTGGTCAAACAGCTCATGTTCTACTGAGGGCATCTGCTATGTACTTTTGTTTGCTGTACTGTACTTGCCTGACCCATTGCCAGAGCAGATGGGTGCATTAAAAGAAAATACTTGACTGAATGTAGGGACGAAATACGCTTTTAAACAGTAGGTGCTACTCCTGGAAGTTACATGTGTTTTAACAGGTGTGAATCATTTACCTTGTCCAAGTAGCCCATGTTATTCTGTCAATCACAGCCTGGTCCATAAGCTGTTTTCCTGAAGGCACTTCATAGACTTGCCTTTTGTAAGACCCAGTAGAGACCTTTGAGATGACCACAGAGAATTTAGAATACATGAACTTGTTTGAAAAGATGAAGATATAATTCTAAAGGGCTTCGAAAAGCATTTTCTTGATAGTTATCTTTTACTCTGCAAGTAACTTATCTATTAATAAAACTTGCTCAATGAGTTGAAAATTCTCAAAAATCTATACAAGCGTAAAGCAACAACGAGAAAGCACAAGAAATCTTCAATTTTAAAATGTCTAATTAATAAAAAAATAATTGAAACATCTCGCATTCTGCACATATTAATTTTCTCTATATATTGTGTGTGTTTGTATGTATGTGTGTGTATAAATAAGGCAAAACAAATTCATATCTTTAAAACTGACACAAAGGTATTCCTCTCAGCTTCAGATGTTGACTTGATAGTGAGAGAAGCTTATTCCTCCTCTCAGATGTAAACAAAATCTAGAAAGCAAAGTGTGCCTACTTTATTTTGATTTTAAGAAATGTCCTGAGCTCTGTGGCTGGGAGTTGTAACACCATGATTTTGGTGCTGCTCTGTGAAGGCTAGTACTGAAACGATGTGTAATGCTACCATTCTGGTCAGGGATATGAAGAATTCACAGGTCCCTGGGGCTTACAGAATGATAGACTGTACTCCTTCCTCTTTTAAGATAGCCCATCAGCATCACAGAGATAAAAAGGCAGGAAGACATATTACAGTGATTTTGAAAACTGTTTCTCCTTCCTATGTTTATTTCTTGTGTTTAATATCCAGGATAACTATTTTCATCATCCACTTACCACTACAACAGAGTCACAGTAACCTATTACATTTCATTACAAAATTTAGCAGCTGTCAAAGGAGAATACTTGCAGACTATCTATCTTGAGTACATTCTCCATTTAGCATCTTGAATAATTAATGACTGATACCTGGAGATAAGAGCTATCTGCAGAGAAGTCCATCTGGATCACAAAACTTGGGATGTCTTTGCAATAGCTGACTCTATTTAGTGTGGGACCCAATGTCAGATCATAAAAATCCACTGCATTCTCACTGGAACCGACTGCTAAGTAACGAGAATCTGGGCTAAACCTGAACAGATAAAAGGGTTTTATGAACACAGGTTGGCACTTACAACAGATTCTAATATTTGAGAAGCACAGGTAAATTTGCATTTCAAGTATCTGCTATCCAAAACTAAAGAGGGAGGTAGAGTATTTCATCTGCTAAGCAAAATAACTTTTGAAACAAATAAAATTTTCAGGGGACGCATATACAGTAGAAGGTGGCAATAATTTTGGTACAGCTGTCACATATAAGTGAACTGGGATCATCTCTGGAATAACTCTGTTATCTGATCTCATTACTCTCACAACTCTGTGACATGCCCCTGATGACTTTGACTCTCTAACGCTATACTTACAAGGCTACATACTAGAAAAATGAAATGCTGTAAATGAATAAAAGCCAGACCTCCTAGATGAAATGCACTGAATAAAAAGATGTGAAATCATATCTTTCATCTGCCCAATATATCTTCGCACAGTGGTTTCTTTCCTCCAGTTTTCCTTTCTAGTCTTGAAACTTAGTAGCTTTCTGAGCTTAACAAATTCCTTACAGCCCCTTTTGTGTTACTAGAGAAGATTCTTTATTTCTATTATCTCCAAGATAATAGAAATACCTTGGGACAGCAACCCCCTAACTCCAGGCAGGGCTCTCCTGCCTTCCTGCAGCAAGGTCTCTGTTTGCTCGTATTTCTCCCACTCACCCCACTTTGCTCTCCAGAAGCTTGCCTGAGCTGATAACGATCAATTTATCCCGCAGAAGGAACAGTCTTGTCCTCCACTCAGGAAACAGAAGCAAAATTTTATTTCTGCTAACCCCTTTCTAACAAAACCGACACAGACACTGCCATCATCTCTCACAATCCAGTCTTCATCTGTAAACTCCTGATCTCATTTTGCCGCCTACACATCATCTCATCCTGCTCCTTTTTTCACACCTTCTCATCTGCCCCCTGATTAGGATGGTCTGCTGCTATTGTCCATTTACTTCCCCATTCACCCTTCATTTTAACTAGTCCTTGGCAATAACATCCGACACTCCCCTACGGTACTGCCTGTTTTTTTGACTGATCGCTATCTCTTATCTTCAGGTACCTCCTCCTTCCTTTTTATTCCTGGTATCAGACTAATCACACAAACTCCACAATTCACTCATTGATTCCAGATCTCTGAAATATCACTGCAATGCTCCTCAGAACATAAAATTGTGTTTTTTAAAAATCAAAATAATACAGATTTCTAGAATACTACAATAGAAAAAGGCATTATATTTTCTGACCTGATATCTTGAATAGCTGATCTTCTGTCCCTTTTTTTCCCCCAAATTTTTAAAGAAGTCACAAGCAAGATAATAAATTCTCCGTTTTTCATGCCAATAGCTACCATATCGCCTTCTGGGCTGTAACAAACAGTACGAGCTGCGTGTCCTAAGCTGACTTTGTTCAGCATCTTCTGTGAAGAAATAAAACCCAGAAGAGTAAATGTTTCTATTTGTTCATATTTTAAAAATACCTTATGCTAATAGTTCGCCACTATCAGATGGATTATTCTCAGAATACATTAAAAAACAAGTTTCAAGTCCTCAACACCACCATAAGTCTAGGACTTTTGTTTTTTTCCTAAAGAACAACTATTCTCCAACACCTACCTTTTCAGCAATATCCCAGAGTCTTACTGTGCCATCTTCTGCAGCAGAAAGGAAAAAATCTCTGGAAGGATGCGTTGCTAGACCCCAGATTGGTCCATCCATATGACCATTAATTAGAATGTTACACGCAGCATTTTTCTCTCCAACTTCGATTATTTCAGCATTTCTTGTCCCAACGAGAATTTTCCCCTTGAACAACAGTGAAAGAATTATCTCTGATATAATACATTAACTACTCATGATGAATAGTAATAAAGATACAATCCAAAGCTATAGTTCTGTCAAAAAGGTTTGCTGAAATCAAGTAATCAAGTAATCAAAGATAATTTATTTTTTAAACTCATCTATGATGTATTAAAGTACAAAGCTGTATATAAGTCATGATGCTAGTGGAATTATTGCTTGTAAGTCAGATATTTGAAGTGTGAAAAGAACAGAAAAGAAATCCTTAGTTAGTCTTTAACAAAAATATATACAAAATATTATCCTAAGTAAGACTAAGATTTCACAAAGTAGATTTTTTTCTGCTGTAAAATTAGTCGTAGACACCTTCTAGCCCAACCTTTAATCTCAAATACTAATTATAAAAGAAAGCAGAAGGAAACAATTTATCATATATTTAATGCTATAGATCAACCCACAAATTATAAGCTTTATTTTAAAGACACGATGCTTTTTTTACCTTGCCTCTACAAACAGAGCGAACACAGTCTGTCATTTGTCCTGTCTCTAGTCTGAAGGCACGACATCGTTTCAGCTCTTGATCCCATAGCTTAACTGCTCCTCCTTCCTTTGATCTATCAAGAAATCAGGAACAACCATGAGTATAATGGCTGGCACAAAAAAGACAAAGTGTGAAAGAACTATATTATTTAATGTAACGTATTGTAAACGAGGCATTTATGTTTTAAATCATTAAAGATTCCATTTGTTTTTACTGAACAGGTGATATTAATATGCTGAGCCTCCTAGCTAAGCAAGAAATACTGATTCAAAGTCCTCGTCGTACTGCTTTACAGAAGAAGTTGAAAGATGGTCACTGCTAAGCTTAGTCTGAATTAGTAGCTCTTAGGGAATTTGTCTAATCAAAGGAATAGTTAAGTGTGTGAACAAACTGCCATCTTATTATTAAGACAGGCAGAGATTATCAAAATACGATTGAGGGAAACAGGAAAGATACATATTTTACTACTGCGAATAAATGACAAAAGATTTTCACTTTTGTGAAAATTTCACTATTTCCACTGCTGTGAAATAAATTACAAAGATACAGGAGAAAAATCACACAATATTAATTGCACAAGGTACCCAACTAATAAGTGTTAATCATGAAAGCACTAAGTATTTCCCACACACTTTCAAGAAAACTGGTATTTCAGTAAAGAACACATTAAAATAAAAAAAGTTTCTAAAATGGAGATAATGTTTAATGAAACAGTTATAATCTGGCATTTCCAGTTGAGCTGGGACATAAGTTTTATGTATCTTCAAAGAGAAAAGAATCTCCCCCAACAGAAAAGAAAATACAAGATTGAGTTGCCAGCGTTACAACTTTGATTACTGAATAAACCCTGACAAAGAACTCCAGAAAGTTTAATCACAATTACTGTTTTGTACTATTATTACTAAAAGAACTGTAATGAATCATAAATTGCTAGTCCTTGCAATGCAATATTCTTTGCTTCCCCATAGTTTTGTCATATGATTGGTCATCATACTCAGCAAAAAGATTTTATCAAAAGAGGTTGGTGAACTGCAATTAAGAATGCCAAGGCAGAAGCAAACATGCAATTTCCCTAGATGTAGAATTGTTTTGTATACTTTCACTACTCTGTTTTCCCACAGGAGACAAATTATTGTTTCTTATTCATTACTGTTTCTTTCAGGTCAAATACTAATTATTAAGAGGCTTTGAAGCTAAGTGGTAAAGAGAACGTTTTCCATATAAAATCATGGTGATGTTTTATAAATACATGGTGATGTTTTATAAAATATTTCAAGCACAGGAATAAGTAAGTTTTCAGCTGGGCCTGAATATCGACAAGGATCTTTAAGGACTATTTAAGGAAAAGGTAGTAAGTGGCCTGTGTCCTGCAGAATGAGGCACTATCATGCCATCAGATGGACTGTATTACAGCTGAAGCATTTTTTTTTCATTTATCATTAGCAAGGCACTAAGAAAAAATTAAAATGCCTGAAGAGATATTTTGCTTACAACCCCAGAAACAAAGGATGTTGCTGTACCTTAGATTTGAGAGAAGACAGTTTGCCTCTGCTATCATAACTAAACAGATCCTTCCTTTAAAAGAAGCTGTGCATTATTCATTTATTTAATCACAGTTGTGCAAATTACTTGGATTAACAACCTCTGTTCAACTTCAGAAAAAGAAGTAACCCACCAAGGACGAGGGAACTTTTTAATGCTTAAAGCTGTATTTCAAACTAAATGTTTTTGCCTTCTCTCAAAAATAATACTGTTTTGATAAATACCATTGAACCATTTAGTAAAACGGTAAGGTGATTTCAAGGCTACTTTTGATTATAATAGTTCAGCCCTTTTCAGCTTAAGGAGGGAGAACTGTATCATCTCTTTGATAATTTGTGTATTTGTACTTGGAGAAACATTACCTGACTAATGTAATGCAGTGTAATTGGTAATGCAAAATAATTGATAATCCATTCACATAATTTATTTTACACTTGCCTATTATTTTTAACCAAAATAATGTAAAGTCACCATAAAATGCCCGAAGAAGCTTGCACGTGTGCTTTAGAAAGATGACTGTTATCTAGAAGTTAAAATTTTGAAGAACTACTTGTATAGCATTTAGATTCTAATTCATCCCCCTTGACTTTAGGTACTCAAGCAAGGCACCCAGGTCAGGATCCTAGCCACTCTAGGCTTTCTCTTACAATCAGTGGGAAAAAATAGGTACTTAAGCTCATGTGGGCTTATCTGCACTTTGGAAGTGGTCACTACTTTTTTTTCTACCAACTATTCAGGGATCCGAAACTACTCTTCTAGCTTTGCTGTCTCAACTGCTTAGTGTTAGATGGGATGAACCCAAACCATTTTTGAAGAATACATGTGCATGCAGAAAAAAGAAAAAAAGACGACTCACGGCCTTTCTTTGCCTCCTGTGACGATCAAACCGTCTCTTAATGTGGTATACATTGTGAAAACAGGTCCATTGTGAGCTTTGGCCACAATTCGTATCAACACATGATCTTTCCAAACACAAACATCTCCACTGATAGTACCTGTAAATGTCAAGTTATTCTGAAAAGGGGAAAAATATGCTCATCATCTGATTCTGAGTAAGGCAGGAAGAAAAACATTCAGAAATAAAGATCATCACACCATTTGCTTTTAGGCTAGATTGCTTTTATTTGCTGCTGTAGAAGAGCAAATTGTGGAAGGGGTAATAAGAACCTGTAGGGACAAAACAATGAGCTACTATATTCTTTCTTGAAGTCTGAAAGATGCTTTCTTGTAGCTAATAGGCTCTGCACTGCAAGAAGAAATGCAATGACTTAAGCTTCAGCCATATGGTTATCTATGTTTTCAGCCTATCAGGTGTGCAAACTGTGGTAAAAACGTAGAAAACCAAGAAGAGTTTTGACATTTCACACAAACAGGCAATTTGCACCCCCTTGCTATGTACATTATACTTGCATTCATTTTTGTTGTTAGGTGAAGGTACTCACTGGATTACAGTAACCATTTTCGAAGAAAAGTCTGACTTAACTCAGAACTAAAAGCTGCCTGTTCTTCTTTACTTCTGCTTCCTGTTTTTGAAAGGTAATAAAAATAAATTTAATTACCTCTGAAATTTAAGGGCAATTTATTAGGATACACTTAAAACCAACAAGAACTGGTATTGAGCAAAACTTTTAGTAACTTAAGTTTTAGTAACTTATGTGAACAATCCTCAAATTCAGTATCTTGTATAGTATTTTAGAGTACTAGTACGCATGTATAGATCTGGCAAGAACACTTTCCTTAACTGAGGTGGGTTGATGTTCTACATCCTTTTTTTAAGGGGGGGGTGGTGGTGGTGTGGGGTGTGGGCGTCCTAATTAAATGAGTAAATAAAAGAGGACTGGAAACGAACTGGGGCAGATCCTCTGATCGTCCTCACAGCATAACTGTTGGGCTGTTTCCACCTCCTCTTCAGGAGCACCTGAACTAGCTCCTTCTGAGACAAAATCAAGGAAGAAAAGCACTCCCAGAACTGCTCCCTGCAGGAAGTATGGAGAACACACCAGATTTGGCTTTATTCAGTTTGCACAGCTTTTTACAAACCCCCTGCAAGCTTTGCGTCCTCAAACAACCTCATACCGTACTCCCAGGACATTCACCATACAGCCTGATTTTCATGCTAAGAATCTGACCCTCTATAAGAAAGTTCACAGAGGTTTTCCAAACCCCAGACTAATGCCTGGGCTGTGCATCTCTAACAGTTATCATTTGGAAAACATCTAATTTCTTTGTAGGACTCCCTCTTAAATCAGAGGTACCTGAGAGAGAGACAGACACCACTCTGGAAAATAGATCATCTCATGAAACATGAAACCACAGGCCAGTTACAGTTTCAAAAATCAAAATCAATACTATAAATTCAGTCTGGACCTAACAGGCAGATCAGCAAGCAGGACAGTAACACATGCAATAAAACAGAAGCACCACTTCACAAAATAAATCTATGGCTATCTGCCCAGCTGAAGAGATGAGTGCTGCTCATACAGAGCAAATCCTGCAATGGCAAAGACATGGAACTCAGCAACAAGGTCCACATCTGTCAAAAAAACCCCAAAGCAAAACAAAACCCTGCTGCGGTCGTCTAACAGTCATAGATGTTAACAAATGCCCCAGGACAATGCTGCTCTCAGATCACCCATGAGTAGTAATGCATACAGATTATAACACAATCACCCCCATGTGGGCATAAAATTAGCCTCATTTCTACTGTTTGGTTTCTGTGGTCTAGAGTCAGCTTTGTTTTACCTCGATTAAATACCAAACAGCCTATTATCAGTCCAAAGCACCTGTGTTTGTTTCTTTTGAAAACATATAAATCCGTAATCTTTTTTCTTTTCTGTTCTAAAGAAAGCTGGTATTAGTTCTAACTAGCAGGCAAGTATTAGAAAGGCTAAGCTGAGTTGAATAAAACAACTGACATACTCATTGGCAGGTTAGAGAAGTCTCACTGAACTGAATAAAGGCAGAAGAGTAAAAAAATTTTTGTTTGTATACATTTTAAAATAGTTTGTTAAGGTACGTACCGCTCCAAAAGCTACAGATAGCATCGTTTGCATTCGGGCATCTTCTATGGAGCTCAGCAGCCCTTTTTTACTGAGAAGAGCTCTTCCAGCCAGTGTCCAGAATCTCACGTGTTTCACTCCCACAGAAACGAACTGGGTATCTGAATCTGGTCTGAATTCTGCTACAAATATACGCTGGCTATGACCAGCTCGGCTAGCAATTTTGGCACCTGGCAGAAAGAAAATGGACATTTTCAATTCGCTGAGAAAAACATACATTTATGGTTAAAAAAAATATAAAAATTATGGAGAATAATGAGTCATCCAAAACCACACAGGTCGTGAAGAAAGGCACAAACTACTCCTAAAACTAAATTAAGATACAGATAAAAAAAAAATCATTTAACAAGACCCAGTAGCAAAGTGTAGCATCTAATGAAGGTACTATCTACTTATAATCTTCAATTTCCTCAGGAGTATAAAAGAGTTAGGAGCTCAGATCCAAGTGAGTTTCCATCTCCTCTTACATTCCTATGACTCCTCTGAAAATCCCAAACTCTAGACAAATTACAAGAGACTAATGAATGACTTCTCTGCAAATTTTGTCTGAAGCTAGAAAACTTTCTTCTTCCTGCAGAGAATGCAGAAACAGACTTCATTACATACGGTCTTAGATTCAAAAGTAATGCTTTTCCAGTCTCTTCAGAGGTTTTAAAATCAGACATTTTGACCCATATAAAGATTCCTCTATCTGGATCCTTAGCTGCCACGTTGAATCTGTATTAACTCTTAAGAATGAGCACAAGCACATTCTGACTGAAACGGCAGTGAATTGCTGCATGGGCTTTTACCACATATCTTTCATACTATCTAAGATTGTATAAATACACATTTGACATTGTGTCCCAGCTCCACAGGATCTAGCAGACAAGCTGTGAAGGATCACTTTTTATTAACTGGATAGCTGATCTTTAAACTTGTGAGAGATACTAGTTGATCAACAGAAATCTCCAAAGAGAGAGGAAATAAACCCCTACGACTAGAGAATCAGTTTCGCAATCTGGGCGTGGCTTTGCCAGACAGAAAGGAGATGAGGAAAGGAGCTGACCAAATTGCCTAAATCCTGAACTCAGATCAAAGCCAATCTGAAAACATGTAGTATAGCTTAAGACACCAATTACATAGCTGCATAGAGGAGCTGTACTGGCATCACATTCCTGCAATTTGCAATTTTGGGGGGAAAATTTTAGGACTACAACCACCTAGTCAGTAATCAGCCTTTAGAGAAGAATAAGAACAGAGCAGAATAGAAAATTTCTTCTGAGAGCAAAAAAGATTTTATAAGATTTTATAAAGAGTTTTTACCAAGCAGCAAAAAAATGACTGAAATTAAAAAAAAAAAAAAAAAAAAAAAAGAATGAAGACTACAGTTTTCTTTAATTATTCTAACTGGAAATCAGTGAACTATCTTGACCTTGATACAATAGTTCCAAAGAAGATATATTTAGCGGTTAGAATGGGTAAGTACATTTATTTTACCTCTTCTTGTACAGTGCATAGTGCACAGCATTTATTGTAATAATTTTCGGTCTGTTGATATTTTTATGTTACAATTGCTCTTAACTCAAGCCAATAATATAAACACATTCTGCAAAAACAATCACTTCCCTACCTTCCTGCCACTTCCAAATGGTAATGGTATGTTCGGGATCCAGCCCTATGGAGAGCAGCAGTTTGCCAGTGGCACTGAAACTGACTGAGCAAACGCCCTTTGAATGGTAGCACCGCAGTACCGAGAGTGTCTGTTTGTTCATTGCATCCCACACATGAATAGAAGGAGCTGTAGCTACACAAATACAAAACATGTAATTAGTATATGTTTTGAAAATGTCTAATGATTTGCTTATTGAAGCAGTTAGTATTTTTTAATAAGACAAACAAAATTGTTCTGGTCAGACAGGGAAAAAAAGAAAGAAAAGAAAGGAGATTTTGGCCTCCCTTTGGAAACCAATTGACAGCAAACAGGATCATTAAGTAGGACTAAGAAGTTGGCCTCATTACACTACTGGAGATGAAAACTTTGCTTAACCTGTTACTGGACTTCTGAAGCACATCAGAAGCTCTAAAAGCAAGCTATCTTCTCCCGTTTTTCTCCTTGTAAAACTTGGCTCAGCATGCTAACTCAAAAACCTTCATAAATATTGAGTAGATCATCAAGAATGTAATTTCTACATGGGGCTTTTGGACAACTGATAGCTACAGAGAAATTAGTTTACAGTGCAAGGCCAAAATCTCCTTTTCTACCAAATGGCCATCTGTCTGAAATGCATGCTCTCTTAGGAGAATGTCAGCTGAATAATCAGCTTGCTTACTGATGTAGAAGAATGAGGGCATTTAATTTAGTTTGCATTTTTTAGACTGCAAGCTCTTTGCAGTAAAAACTGTCCTTCCATGCTACCAATGCATGTGATTATTTCTATTATGATGACAGCTAGTTTTTTTTCCAAATGCAATGCCTTCTCCAAAGATCTTGCAATCCACGTATAGTTTGCAATCTCTGAATAGCATCTAGGGCATTTCCAGGACAGCAAGATTCTCTTTGAAACTTCTTTACTTCTGATCTCTAGTAAATCTGACTGCAGAATCTGGAGGTTACCAGTTATTGCATAGACCCAGATTCACATAAACTAAATTCTATTTCTGCTCCATGCTTTGTGTTTCTAATCCGCTAAATTTAGTCCCTCAAAGGCACACATATGATGGGAAACAGTAGGCACAAGGACCCAGGTAAAATTTTAGCCACATGAAACTAAGTTTTTGAGCACAATTCCACAGCTGTTCCAAAACAGTCTTTAGAACAATCTTCCTTATTTCTTCTGTTTCCCATTGGAATTTCCTCTCATGGCACTAAGATGCCACTATCACCACCTTTTGAGAGGTACTACAGCGTAGTATAGACATGCCATTAAAACAGAAAGGGCAGGGGTTGGCAACAACTAGCATGTCTCAAAATTTTCAGTAAACTCCTTGCTGTCCTTATGGAAAGTTGAGGGAAGGGAAAGCTTTATTTTGGCTCTGAACTCTTTTTTTCCTCTTCAGCACTCCTCTTGGTAAAACTCTGTATTGCCTTCGACCTGTGCACCTCCCCTATAACCTTCGCCAAAATTTTTCTTTTGGGTGGCAGACAAAAACCTTCACCTAGATTTCATGAATAAGAACTGACAAAATCTTTCAGAGCAAGATTTGCAGGACAGAGAACATGGACTCTTGAGTCCTCCTACTTGACGGTATTCTTCTGAAAGTCTCTGTCCTGACCTTGCATCCTGCTTGTGGAGTATTCCAGCTGCTCAACATCTGCTCTCACAAGAGAGATTTTGTAAGGTGTCATCTCCTTCTGCGAGGAGTTACATAAAGCTACCATGGGCTGGCAGGACAAAAAATATCTTCAGTAAGATGAAGCAAATCTATACCAAGTCATTACGAAACTTAATTTGTCATTCTAGCCTATTACAAACATTACTACTTCAAGAACCCCTGCATTACTGTAGACAATGGAAAACTGGAACTAGAAAAGCAAAAGTTGTCAGTAAGAGAGGTGCCAAATAGCCATCAATAAATTTTAAGTGAAACTATGCAACTTTCTAATGAAGGCAGGCAGCAGCTTGAATTCCAGACTAATAGTTCCACAAAGAAGAAAAAAATCAGAGTGCTGGTTTCAGGCAGTGACAACAGAATTTAGTAATATACACAAGCTCAAACTGAAGTTGCAGTAGGAAGAAGGCAAGTGAGAGGGGGGAAGTCTCCAGGCGTTATATGCAGGACTAGAGATGTTCTTTCATATAAACAACCGTTTCATCACTGCTTCTTCTACACAGTTTAAAAGTGTGGGAAAAGGTACCTATATTCTTCCTCCCATCCTTAGAGCAAGCACAATTTGGCATATTTAAAAGAAGTCAACACACATTAAAAATGCCATTGTACATTTGTTCTTCACAGAACAAGCTTTAGATCCACATGAAGATTATTATACTTTCTAGGTACACATGAATACACATTTATGCATCTCTGAAGATGTGTCACAAGACAGTTATGGCTGCTCAACAATGAACTCACTCACACATGATGGTGATGAATTTTTAAGATTACAGTTGAAAAAACAACATATTAATAAAAAATAGCTCAGTCAAGACTGTCAAACTGTCAAAGACCCAAAATGATATAGAAAAAATTAAACTGACATCATAACAAGCATTTTGGATCACTGGTAATAACTGCATGACAATCATACATAAATGTGAAAGGTGATTGTTTTTTTCACTCAGTCACCTAGGCCTCCTCAATGGTATTTACTTTAGAAATGCATATTTAAAATTATACTCAATTGAGTGTCTAAAACAAATGTTAATTGTCAGCCCCAACATGGCTATAAAACCTGCAAGCATACATAGGAATGCTACAGTAGCAGTATGTATTAGAACTCACTAATCACTGGGCAGCAAGAAGGGAATATGCTACAACAAAAGTAGTTTTTAAGAGTGTTCTAACATTTTAATTGTTTCTATATTTACAATTTGCTGAACTGTTGTGGTTTATACTCAGTGCTGACAGTAATATGACTGATACAGGGATTTAATAAACTAAAAATGAATTCACGTCACTTATTGCTCTATAAAGCTGTAGACGGCTACTGGATAGGCTAACTACACCTGAAGATGTTAAAATTTTATTTCCCTTACCTGACATATCTGCTGAGTCTCCTGTAATGGAAAAGCAGCAGAAAAATAATTAGACCAGAAGTAAGATAAGTGCTAAAGAAAATATATGCCACATTTAGTGTAATTTCTTAACACACACCTTGATGTCATCTCTTTGCATTGCAGCAGCACCAATACTGCTTTTATTGTTAAAGATGAACAATTACTGATAAAAGGCGGTCACATCAGAAATAAAAATTCGTAGAATTAATATATTTTGATTTCCATTTTGAGCTACTACACAAAAATCTAGTTTTGGTGTATGTTAGGTCTCTCTCTGCCAAACTAAATAAAAACCATATTTTACATGTTACTGATATTTTAACAAATTAAGTGAGGGAAAAAAAAAGCTGATTGCTATTCTGCTAAGAAGTAATGTTTGAGTCTGATCTTGACACGTGGCAAATACACCCAACATTCTTCTATAGAAGCAATAAGAAATCAGGATTATAAAGGTTCAGGTACTGGGAAATATTACCGAGACTCTGCATAACAGCATTACAGTTTAAAAATACTTGAAAATAATGTATTTGTAAATCTTTTGAAGATTTAAATCATGATGGTGAAGCTATGTTTGTGCCAGTCATATCAGTAGGAAAAGTAGCAGCAGTTAAGTATGTTCTTTATGGAGTATGTACTCCTTAACACCTGTTCAGAATCTAAAAGTAAGTGTTGTTTAAAGATATTTTGCTTCCAGATCATTTTTCAGATTTAATTCTCTCCTTAAAAATAGTATTTTTTGTAGTTTAATTTTTAAGTGTCATCTGCTCCTGATTTGTATGCCTTAATCCACATTACAAAACAGTTAAAATTGTTCTACTGCTAGTTGATGTAGAAATGATTATGAAATAAAAAAGCATTAAGGGTCCTGTGTTTCTTCTTGGGTAAGATGAATACTGAAGAAAATCCACGCAAAGAACAAATTTTCACATTATGCCTACATTCTTCCCGTATATCCTATCATATGGAAAGGCAAACAGGGCCAGATTAATATGCTGAAAAAGCAAATTCCTAAAGACAATAAAAAGTCTGTAATTCCTGCAAATGTTCTTTGCAATCAAACCATAGGCAAAAATCTGCTGATAATTTTTTCCATTTAAATAATTTCCATTAATGATTTCTTTAAATTGATGTGAGGCAAGAAACTCACCAAGAAATGAAGCTATTTTAGCTAAGCACTTACTACTATCAATGAGTCAATTTTAATGAGACATGCACCTAAAAATCCAAAAGACAGAGGGAAGCAGGTAATAAACTCTGACAAACTGACCACATTTAGATGAAACATCTAAAACAAACCTACGGGGAAAAAAAAGCTATTCTGGCTAAAATAAACAAAGGGGTTTTTTTTATTCTATGCACTAAGGAAAACAACATGGTTTTGAATTTGCTGAGAAACAATTGAAGGAATTATAACTGCAACTGGGTTGTAGGACTACAAAAATTACACTATTCTGCAAAATTTAGAAACAGTGGTATTAGTTCAGCTATGCAGATGCACAGCGGGTTTTTTCCCTTTCCTTTTTTTTTTTTTTTTTTTTTTTAACCTGGTTTTTTTTTATAATTCATTTTTATT
>NW_009186566.1:35167-39696 GCF_000690835.1 Fulmarus glacialis
ATATTACAACTGTGTATTATCAAAACACCAAGTAGGTATTATAAATCTGCCTGATGAGATAAAACCTACATAAAGTGACATCTATTTTAAGAATTCTGGGTTTAGTTCATGTAGAAATGAAGGATAGCTCAATTAAGCTTCTTTGGAAGGGCTACGACTCTTTGGAAGGCCTAACATAAGCTGATAGTTAAATAAAATCAGACTAACTTCATGGGGCTTGAGATTTCTAAAAAAATATTTTTTATAACACTCCAAACAAAAGATAAGCTTAATCTTCTCTCATGCCTCAATGGTTTTTGTTCAACTTTATTAAATTACACTGAAAGAAACATATAAAGAGGACAGGTAACTGAGTAACACTCATACAAACGGAGATAGCATAATCAACTATTTTGTGATTTATCATGAACTCACAAGGCCCCAATTGCATGCTCTTATGTTAATTTCTTTTTACAAAAATACAAACATACCTACTTGGCCAGTTGCCACTATGTTGGTAAACTTGGGGTGCTGATTTACAGTGAGGCACAAAATATCATCACTGTGTTCCTCGTAAAAAGACTGAGAGCCTAAAAAAAAAAGTCCAACTTGAATTAAAACATTTATACACACATAGACATGGTTAATGTTTGAAAATTTTATAATATTTGTTAGAAAACAGCATTCTGGTGACGTTGCAGTTTGGAGCTTAAAACCAGGAAACAGAAACTCCTAGTATTTTATCACATAGCACTCAATAACTCCAAACTATTCCCTCAAGTTTTCTACATCAAGTTGCTTAAATATCACAGAAACAAATGGCATTGTGTTATTCTTTAGAAGTCTAAGTTATCTAAACTAAATTGGTTATTGTGAATGAACGTATGTGATACTGAGGACTGAAAAGTAAACCAAATAAAAAATAATTAACTTAGTCTCAGATAAAACATTAAACAACTATGACAACCCAATTGTTCAGCTGTTTTAGTTTCTGTGATCATTTTAAAAAGCAAATTTCAGAAAGCTAATACCAAAAAAATCAAATCTTTACTTCCTTCAAAATTCAGTCACCAGAAGCATTTCAATATATTTAGTTTGCTTATGCAGCTATTATGAATCATCTCTACAGACTGAATTTTCAGCAACAAATAATAATTTTTCCACATACTTTTATAAGATTTAAAGCATACCAGTTACTTCATAAACTGTAACTCCGTGTGTGTGAAGAAACATTTTTCCTCAAGTGGGTTTTCTCCTACCTGTTGCCACATTATACAAGATCCCGATAGATGCAGTATGATATATTACATCAGCACCATCATTCAAATAGTGCACATTGTTTCTGCAGTCCTTGCCTCGGTACCCAAATACCAGCTCCAAAATCAGGTCCTAAAAAAGATATTTACATCTATTAGATACTCAAAACTTTAAAGCAATTATGAACTTTACAATCTTTTCCAAGATTTTATTTTTCAAATATGTCCTTATGCAGTAAAGGAAAAGGAGTTTAACAACGTCTCAGACCAACACAAACTGAGATCCTGCCTTCCCTGTCAGCTTACATTGCTGCTCATTCTTGCCCTACTCAGTCATGTCATCCTATCATCTCTGTTTGGTGGATGCTGTAAAACATTTGTATGTGTATACACACACATACATATATATATATATACACACACACAGAGATATTCATACATATGCATAGAAATAAATAAATTACAGTGAGCCTAGAAGAACACAGCTCTTTTGATGCAGAAGATACTAAGAAACAAAGAATGACAAACATTGGTCCACAATTTAATTCCAGCTGGCAATTAAGAAAGCTGAATTAAAGCCTAAAACTGTAGCAAAAGGCCGTTTATTATGCTACATGAAACATTTTGTTTCACATCATAGAAAATATTTCAGCTGATATGAAGAACTGCATTTTTCAAGGTTAGATGAAATTTCCACTTCAGATTAATCAAAAGTGAGTATACTTATTTGCTTTGGCCACGTAATGAAAAAAAACAGGTGTCTGAGCTAAAGGCATCATTAATAGATTTTTAAAAATTATTTTATTTTTAAAACTTAACAATGATGAATTTTAAACAGTTTTAAAGAAAAATTAAAAAGATTTTGAACTAAAGATGCTTAGTTTTCTTAGTGATAATACACCCATTAACAATCCAATTATCTAAACAGGACATACTGCTTTCTACACACTGCATTTAAAAGGTTTTATTGTTACTAAGAATTAAGTTGAGTTCCATTTCATTTGCAGGACAAAGTAATATCAGGCTTTCTTGGATTTACAAAAAAAACACAACTCCCACTTTTTTTGCTATTTACTCACTATTCAATATTTTCACGTTTGATACATTTAAAATGAAACAATCATTTAGTGTGTCCATAAATGTGTCGATTTCTGGCAAAAAAAAAATCCTAAAAGGGGAGGAGGAGGACATCAGTGGTTTTCTTACCTCTATAGGTCTCTTTTTTTTCCCAACATTATTTGTCTGAAGTTTCTCAGGCTGTGGCAATGCCCTACTAACTGGTGGTCTGAAATAAAGAACTGTGAATAAGAGAAGGCTGTCCGTCACCCATTCCATACTAACACAGTACCCTCCAATCTGCTATTGCATATGGAAAACTTATAGCCCTATCCTGCTTAACTGATATCTGTATTCATCTTTAAAAGAAATACCTCTGTGAAAGGAAAAAAAAAACAAAACCAAAACACACACCTTCGTTTAACATGCTAGTTTTTCCAACAATTCTTCAACAATCCATGAGGTTAATGCAAAAATTTGTTTTACAATGAATGACCACTGATATAATATTATTAGCTTTTCCAATTTGTTTTACAATGAATGACCACTGATATAATATTATTAGCTTTTTCATGCTATATTGTTAAGGTACTTCCATCTTCTCTGTAGCAATTTTTATTGGATAAACTTTAAAGGCTTACCTGACTGATCTAAATACTTGACATAATAATTCCTGTTCCCACATGCCTTCAGTACGCCTTAACTTTTCTTATTTTTGTAATAGTTTGTAAAGAACCCCAGATACACCTGCCCATTCTTTCTTACATCAACAGAAACAAGTTATTGATCAATCCTTAGTTGGAAGTAAATCATCACCATGCAAATGCATGAGTATTAGCCATAACTTACGTTCCACTGTTCTGAACAGTCCAGATTTAATTAAGAAATCTCAGCTAGATATGTTTGATAAATATCTGTAACAAATCTTTCAGATTATGTTCAACCATTCATATACAAAGAAACATACAAACAAATAAATTTTATTTATCAAAATTATGCAATTATTTCTAGTAATTTGCAGGAGCATTGGTTATTGATTCTATATATACAGCATATGTGGCCATGAAAAGAAACCTGTATGTTTGACCCTTAAGAGGAACAATTCATTTAAAAATAAATTCTATGTATAGATTCAACGAAATCCAGATGATTTAATCTAGCAGGCAGTGTGACAAACCAGTATCACACATAAAGCAACAGGTCAGCTGTCTTTCATATTCCCTTTTTAGTATGAAGTACTTTTAATGCCATCTCTGCTCTTGATGACTTGATACAAAATAATCACCGTGTCTCTTCTAAGAACAAGAGACTATGATTTGTTTGTACACTGTATATTTTGAACTACATTCGAAAAGTATTTTTTCAGTTATTCAAATAAAATACCATTTTCTGAGCTTTATTGCTCCATTTTCCCTGCCTAACTTTAGTACAATTTATAGACTGTCATAACACCAATCAAAAGATTTGTACATATTATAATGCAAATTATACTGCAACTATAAACTGTGTTCTGAGATGCTTCAGTTACTTCCTCTACACTTAGAAGCCTGTAAAGTCCTACGGAAAAAAAAAATTACAAAAGAAAAACGGATGATGAAAAATTTCTGTCTGGTAAAGAAGTCTGTCGGATGCCTGGATCACCCAAACATGATCAAGTTTATTAAAACTGGTTATTGTGTTAGATAGGGCCAGAGGGAGGTACTTGAAATATTTAATTCAGCATCATAAATCTAGATTTTATGAAATGTAAAATCTTTACAATAGAAAATCCAAATCCACATTTAAAAAGAAATATTGCTACTTTACATTGGATAGTTAACACAATGACTCTTTTAACAGGGAGGGAATATGGGCTGTATTAAACAAATTCTTATCAGAGCAAAGTATGAAATAATAATTTAAAGTTAAAAAGAAAATTCAAGACATGAAGGAAAATAACTAAGGTTCATATTTCACATTCATTCATAAATAAGTGCAAATTAAAACAGAGAATACTAATTGAAGTATGGAGAAAGACTTTTATAATTTCACAAAGAATGGTAGTCTAATACTTGTTTTTTGCTACTCCAAAATTCTTACTCTTGGAAAACAGACTTCTAATAAACTGGCAGTAAAGACAAAATCTGGGGACATCTACCATATATAGCAATGCAGGTCAGAAAAGGAGTCCAATGTGGACATGCACTAAAGGTCTCCTCGCTCAGAGACAAATATTAAAAGATAGCAGCATTTAAATAC
>NW_009186566.1:39733-55575 GCF_000690835.1 Fulmarus glacialis
GACTTCATTCTCAAAAGTCCCCAGTTACACATCCTTTTTTCCCCTCTCCAAGGTCTCCATTAGAAGAAATTCTTATATACCTCAAGACAGAAAAGCAAGGCATTTGAATTTCGTTTTCAGTTACAGCCTCGACCTAGCTCACAGACATAGCATCCTGTCCCTTCGTCTGTGAAGGTGAAAAAGTATTCTCCTAACTTTTGGGAAAGAGGAGGAAAAGCAAACCAAGCATAGTCTGGGCTGCCCTCATTATCTATACAAGCATATTGGCCAGTACAGGAAGCAAGGTATACATCTGATTTCTGTCAGCAATCCCAACATCCAATTTCATGACCAATCTTGAATCACTGTCTCTCAACCAGCTCTTTCCAGGTCTTGAACTTGATGCGAAATTCCTAGCCTCCCCAGCTATCTTCCAGGTCCTTTCTTCTCTTCTGTCCTATCACTCCTAGCATCCTCTCATCTAGCCCGTCATACTACAACGATAGCATCGCTAAGTACGATTAAAATTCTATTTAATTTAAAAAAATAAAGAAACTACACTTCTATTCAGAAGTTTCTACATTATCAATAGAAAACACTCCCAATAAGTCACAATGTTTATCACATTAAGTATATATGGAGAGAGTTTTGCAGAGGAAAAAAATCTTTCGCCATATTTGTTCCCAACCTTCACAGTAGATGAGCAATTTCAGTGATAAATACACTGATCAAGAGGTAACAGGTATCTCCCAGTGCCACAGAAGCCTTCTTATCACTGTGTGCTACTCAAATTGAATCAAATCCAATCAAGTAAAACTACTGAAATGCATGAACAAAAATGGAAAGGTATGGGGGATGGACTTTCTGAAAGCACTTCAGTGATACAGAGAATAAAAACCTGCCCTTATTCATTCAAGTAAATGAAGAGACAGAGAAAGAGAAAAACTAATACAGCCCAGGTCGAATTAAAATCTGCTGGGGGGGAGTGTGGGTATGTGTGAAATCAGACAGCTTCATCAAACATCTGAGGTAAATTTACATTAAGATTCCCTTTTCTCTTGTAAAGCACAACTTGTATGTCCAGTATCTTTTTTGAAATGGTCACATTGACTTCCAAAAATAGTAACAAATAAAGCTTTGTTTGGGTTGTGGAGTGGTTTGTGGGGTTTTTTGCATATGAATATAAGCACTGCTTAAAACTAGAACAAGTCCTCTGCCTGTGCAATCAAAAGTCTTTGAAGAATGAACAGGGTTAACAAGTTCAATGAATTGCACATACACAATTATACATATCCTCCTATTTTATGGCTAAGAATTACAGTTATTGAAATATATCTAATACCTGATTTGTGTAACAGGTTAATGATATTAAGAGTTGCTAACCAATTTTTTTCTTACCTACAGTTTATTATTTTGAATTATAATTAAAGTCCCTTAATTCCTTTGATACCTCCATAATTGCCGCTCATTTATTACATAACCAGGAATACACTTACAAATGCAAGAAGTTCCTTAAAAAACGCTTATACAAAAGTGGTTCCTTAAAAACCACTTACATAATCTTGACTTTAAATCCTTTTTTAAATTAAGCAAACACAACATGTACCTTTCTCTTTTTAAAGATGGAAATTAGGAACAATGCTGATGTGCTGAAAATTGTATACCAGTGTATACAAAGGTTGTATACCAGTGATTCTGTTGGTCCTAACCATTAGTTTCATCAAGAATCACAGAGGAAGAAAAAAAGAGGAACCTATAATAAACATATCAATGTTCACCAGTTTTCCACTGTCATGTTACCTCTTCTCTCATCCCATGCAGCAGCTATAAAATGAAACAGCAAGTACAGTAGGGAGTACTGCAGAAATGTGAGACTGGCATGCTGTTTGTTGTGCATGCTGCTTCTACTGGCATGTTGTAGAACTCAAAAAGGCTTCTGGAGAAAAAGAAATCCAGCTGTCAACGACATCTTAAGGACTAAAAAGAAATCACAATGCCACCTTACTCAGCTGTTGTCCTGGTTTCAGCTGGGATAGAGTTAATTTTCTTCCTAGCAGCTGGTAGAGTACTATGTTTTGGATTTAGGATGAGAATAATGTTGATAACACACTGATGTTTTAGTTGTTGCTGAGCAGTGCTTACATGAAGTCAAGGACTTTTCAGCTTCTCATACTGCCCTGCCAACAAGGAGGGTGGAGGTGCACAAGAAGCTGGGAGAGGACACACCCAGGACAGCTGACCCAAACTGGCCAAAAAAGTATTCCGTTCATATGATGTCATACTGAACAAAAAACTGGGAGGGAGTTTGCTGGGGGGGTGCGGCTGCTGCTCGGGAATTGGCTGGGTGTTGGTCAGCGGGTGGTGAGCAATTGCATTGTGCATTACTCGGTTTGTGTATTCTTTTATCATTATTACTATTTTCCCTTCCTTTTCTGTCCCATTAAATTGTCTTTATCTCAACTCACGAGTTTTACCTTTTTTCCAATTCTCTCCCACTGGGGGGGAGTGAGCAAACGGTGGTGTTTAGCTGCCTGCCAGGTTAAACCACAACAGCTGTGAAGCATCAACACCCAAGATATGATTGCCAGCCTACACACGCACCAGCAGAAACAAATCCAAACCTTCTTGAAGAAAGGAAAGTAGAAAAAGATACACTCCTCTTACAGTTCCAGAGAGCATTCTGAGCTGAGAGAGAAGCATAATTTCTGATGCTTTTCAGACAGCAAGAAAATCGTTAAATGTAGCTTCCTTTAGGTTACATTGCAGCCAGCACATGGAACAAGAATGTCAGATTCTAGATCTAGTAATCTTGGATAAACTTCTCTACTACTTTGAACAGCAGACTAAGAAACATACCACTAACTAATGCCACTCTTTCAAAAAAAAAAAAAAAAGAAAAAAAAAGAAAAAAGATCTATGAAAAGTAGCACAAGAGCAAATGAAGAATTCGGATCAAAGACAGGAGACTACTATGCATTACCATCAAAAAAACCCACCTGATCTGAAGCAAGAAGTCCAAACTGTAGGGAACTGAGGGAAGTCTTAGGACAATTCCTAAGAATCTATCCATAAAAATATTTTTATGCCCATCTCAATTTAGAGCTTCTAAGAAGATAAAAGGCATTCCCAGAAACGCTATTATTTAGGAGAAACAGCGTATGTTTATCAGTTGTCAGAGGCTAGTGCTGTTTGACTGCTGTTGCAAAGATACATAAAAATCAGAGACTGAGGGAGGACTGCAAAGGTCAGGGGAGATTCAAGGAAATAAAAAAGATACATCTAAAACAGCAGAGGAAATCCCTGTAGTTACGTATTTGAGGTAAAGAAAACGAAAAGCAGGTTCAACAGGTTTTTCCTGGGGCAGGGGGGTGGGGGTGGGGCGGGTGTGAACCCACCACAAAACCAAACCACTGAAACCAAGCTTAATAGCAGTAGGAAACTTGATGACCGTAGGTCATCCAGACAGCTCTGGAGTAAAAGTGAGTGACAATGCCGGTGTTGAGCAGGCAGGCAGCATGCAAGGGCTGTAGGCTCCATCACTGGAGGTCAGTCCTGCTTTACAGATGGGGGGAGGGAAAGACTGCCCAATCCATCTCCTG
Source organism: Fulmarus glacialis (assembly GCF_000690835.1). NCBI lineage: Eukaryota > Metazoa > Chordata > Aves > Procellariiformes > Procellariidae > Fulmarus > Fulmarus glacialis. Next base: position 43,312 of record NW_009186566.1, read on the forward strand.
CTCACCCCAGCATGCTTCCAAATACGTTATATTTTTAATTTTTGATTTGTTATGGAGAATCCAGCAACAGTCTTATTACTGTTGCTCTAGAAATTGATGTAACACAGCATAAAGAGCCCTTCTTCCACTCATCACCCTCACATTTGACACACAGCACTCAAGCTCATTTCTTTCCTTTGTGGGTTTTTTTCCCCCCCCCCCCCTTATTTCATTTATGTACCTGAAAGATAGAGGAAAAAGTGAGTTAGAGAAAAAAAAGCTGAAAAAATTAAATAGAGCAGGAGAGCATATCTAAAGTTTCATGAAAGCAGTAAAAACGGAAAGGACATGGTGCTGGCACAGGTTTCTGCTACTGGAACTGAACTGACTGGAAGTGAAGATTTCTATGCTGCTTGGATTGAGAACGTGGTATTTTTTTGACATTTGCTGTCTGCTAATCCCTTGCGATAGAATGGGAAAAGAGGTAAAACAATCTCACATGAAACAACTGCTTGAAAAGACTATCTATACCTAAAGGCTGTACAGATAAACAGATACAAATATAGGTTGACATCCATCCTTAGCCAGTCATTAGAATACATTTACATTTGTACATAACCATACAAAAGAATAAAGTGAATGTACATTGGTCAATAAAACTTGACTTGACAATTTATACTCAGCTATATTATCTCACAGGTCACCTAAACAATTTTTACAAGTATTCATCTATGAAAGACTAACTCTATATTGATTCAAAGCAGTGGAACTGGAGTGCAAGTTACAAGCGCGTATGTATTTTTTCCCAATTAAGTTTCAGGATGACAACTTGTGCATTTAAAAGAAGGAATGTTGAAGGACACCAGAATACATTTTCCAAGGGCTTTTTTTAAAGGTGCAAAAGCTGAAGATATTTTTTATTTGCTATTTAATGTGCAGGAAAATGACTAATGGCATATACAACACACAGTGGTCATATACCTGCACGTGTAACTGGCTGCATGCTCAACAACTGTGTGCAAAAGATGGGAAGGAGAGCATGAATAACATTTTGGGGTGAATGCACACATGGATGGAGTCAGTTTGAACATGTAGAAGGGGAGTTCCAGCCATCTATCATAGGGGAAATAAATACCTTAATATTGGCACTTTATTTTCAACGTGAAAATAGAATCAGTATATATGTTTTAATATTTCTTGTTATGAGACCATAACAACCGAATAGAAGCACTTTGAAGTAATTTGTGAAACAAAGAAATCCCTTTTTCATGGTTTTAGACATAGTTTCAATATTATTGATACTGCTACCCATGTTGTCTTGTATGATGTTGTATTTCACTCCCTATTTTTATTATTGATACTGAGTTTCTAAAGTTATTAACAGAACAAGGGATGGTCTTTTGCGGGTAATATAAACTGCCATCAATTCTTTGAGTTCCATGATAACTTATGAAAATGTCAATTAGAATATTTATTTCTGTTTTAAAAAATCCAAGTGTTATTTTGCGCATTATTTCATAGAACAAATTATAGCTGTTAGTACAAAAGAAAAAGTCCCCACAGCTGTACCTCGTACTTTGGGGGACTTGCAGAGAACTTAGCAGTTGATTTTGCACTAGCCTTCAGCATGAAGCAACTTTCACTGCCCTCCCCAAAAGGTGTTGGCAAGCATGAAGTAGCGAATTAATTTTAAAAGTAAGGAGGAGTTCTTTCCATTCACTCTTGGTAAGATTTTCAAAGTCACTTGTGAAACTTTAGAGGTCTGCTTTCCATTAAAAGATAATGAAACCTGGTGGTTTTTAAATACTGCTTCTTGACAATGATTAGTCAAAATTATTTTCATGTGTCCTATGAGTAGTAAGTGCCATTTTGTATGCACTAACATGCATATAGGTAATCTAATACTTAAATAATTTAGCAACATGTACACCTTGACATCTCAGATGAGACTGTCCCATCAAATGTAAAACAATCCACCTTTGAGGTGGACAGCTGTCCACTAGGGACTGGAGAGAGTGCTAATCTCTATATTTTAATAAGTATTATTGAAAAATATATTTGTAAAACATAGGTAAGTTTAATGGTCCATGTAGTTAATTTTATATTGGTAGGTAAATAAGGATCTAGCTTACTGTATGGAACAGAACTACAATGAATACATATAAATTTAAAATTTGTAATACAGCAATATTCTGAAGAGTGATAGGTGCACGTATAGCACCCAACATGACAGATGGCTTTTTAAGGAAAATGGGATATGACAGTAAAATATGGACTAGATAGCAAAATAAAAGCATTACCTGGAACCTCTTTTCAGCAGCAGGTGGGAAAGAGAAAAGGATTACTTATACAAGTTTTGCTGAAAGGTAGCTGTCATATTCATAGAAAGAATTATTATTGACTTTCTGGTTTGTTTACTTCTTTCTACAACAAGGGGTTTATTCACAACTTCATAGGTTATGTAAACCTATTACTTGTACAGAAAACTCCCATTCACTTAAATGGGAATTATGAACATGTGTTGGCATGAGAATATAATTCTTAGGAATGATTCCTACTGTAAACAGAGAAAGAAAGCAGAAGCAGACCCGAAAACATCTTAAGTCTATCAAGTGTTTAAAGAGTTGGCAAACACAACACCTGAATTACTCAAAGAAAGGTTTTGCAGGTTTAACTTCCCGAAATGAGCTGATGGATAGAACAGTCAACTCACTATTAAAGACAGATGTTCACGTTCATTCATAAAAATACATTCAGTTATACTAAAATACAATTATCTCAGCTAGTCAAAATGTGTGGGGTACTGAGCATTGCTGATATATAGTGCTTTTTCATGATGATTTAATTCAGTTTATGCTGACTGAAGATATTTGGACATCTGTTTCACAAATCTGCTGCACTGAATGGGTTTTCTCAGTCACGTATGATGCATACTCCTATACTTTGACTAGCAAAAAATCATTATTAACCATGAGAATATACAGGCATGTACAGATTATTTCCTAATATTTGTACTATGCATGGGCACTTTTCATTAGTCTGATTCATAGGTACACTTTCTTTGTTTTGATTTGCTTTTCTTTTAAGAACTACCACTGCAGCAAAGACACCAGTTATCAGTCTTTTTCACTTATAGGTGAAGCAAAAATAATTTTTCCCTCATCTGTTAGGGAAAACTTTCCAGAAAATTAAGAAAACAGTGTTACCAACTTACAAATGGATTCCCCCCCCCCCCCCCCCCCTACCAATTCCCCCCCCCCCCCCCAAAATGAAAATAATCTGTTTTACTGAATCTCTTCTGATTAGTTTCAACTTTGTTTTGCAATGCAAGACTGATGCATTATTTCTTCATATAAAAGCTAAACCTTTTCTCCCAATAAAATTCAAATGCATCTTGAACAGGTTTTACAGTCAATAACATGCAATTCTTCAAGGACTACAGAATTCAAATACCTTCAGATATTTTTCAGAATAAGCACTATGCAGGGGAAATGAGAGTTTCTCCAAGAATGGAGCACAGTGTTCTCTTACAATTATCCTGAGTAAACTGAACCAAACGTCCATATAGCCAGAGGAAAATTTTTAGCTTTCATTTGGCAGTTCCAATTCTTTAATCTCCAATCCTACTTTTTCAATTTCATGATTTAAGTATGGAACAAGATTTTCCACATAGACCACATGTGACATATCTAATTATTAGCTGGTAAATATTTACATACATAGAGATACGATAGGATGCCTAATTGGTACAAGGCAGATTTCATAAAATGCTTCTGTGCTGTCTTCACCACTGGAATATGCAAGACTTATTTGGAGCTGTATTCAACCTATCTAGCAATATGCCTGTGTTTCAGTTATCCTTTTCTTGAGGTCTTCAATAAATGCATATTGTTCACATAACTTCTTAGGTTCTGTTGATAAAGTCAGGCTACACAGATCATAACCCAAATACAAATCTTGCAACCCTCATCACTGAGCCATGCAATTGTTCCTCTAGACATTTTTTTCCTGGTCATATCTGATTATTTTAGTTGCAAAACAAATGGGTTTTTTTCCTTGCATTCGAAACTGGAGAAGATTTGGTAAACCTTGATACTTTGGTAATTGGCTTTTTGATTTCCTCAAAGACATGAGTTAGCTCAGCTTTGGCAGGAAAAAATAATTACCTCAAACTGGTTAAAGGGAGTCCATTCCTTTCCATAATGTTGTTCTAGTCTATCGCTAGTGCTCAGACACACAGTAATACAAGTAACTAACGATAATGAAATTCTTGCTTGTGAAGAATGAAATCTCCAGAAATTTCAGGGGTTTCAATCTCAAGGTTAATGCCCTGCACTAATGTACATTCCAATGTGCAGAAACTGATTCACAGAGAGGTTAGCTTCAAAAAGCCCCGCTTTCATTCTAAAACTGTTAAAAAAAATGTTAAACTTAAATTTTCTTGTAATCTAATTTATTCTGCAAACAGGGTGAACAGAGAGAGGGAAGAAGCTGCTAATAGGAAGTCCCTTTCTATAGTTTTTCATTTTGATTCCTGGCTTCTCCCTTCTCCCAGATCACATAAGTTGACAGAGTGAATGGAGAGGATAAAGCTGTTTTTTTACAAAAAGAACTTTGGAATTTGTGCTATTTACATTCATATCACAAGTCACTAGACTGGCAAGCAGAAAAACCTAATTGCATTCTGTCCATTTATCCAAAATATATGGAAGATGTTTGTGTAAAATTTCTGAATTTCAGTGGCAATTACAAGGTGATAATTGAGAGGTTCAGATACAGGAGGCCTCATTTCAGTAGTTTCCTCCCACTCTCACCTCCTTGGAAGTACACTTTAGGTTTGTTTACTGTCTGTATCAGGTTAAAAAAAAAAAACAACACTTCACTTCTGGGTCAGTAAAAGACTAGTTTGTAAATAGTTTGTTAGTTCCCTAAGAATCTAAAATATTTTTGCATATGTCCTTCCACACACACAAAAAAATCCTCAAGACCAAAACAAATAAAAATTTTTAAAAAAAAAATTTCTGAAGCAATTTTGCCACAATGCCTGTTTATGAATTGCATCTGGAAGTGGATGCAGAGCATCTAAAGAATTTTCGAAAGATATAAAACAGTAGGATCTTCCCATACAAGAGATCTCAGCACGTGGACTGAGTAATGATACGTATTAAGAAAACAGGATAGTGATGACTATGAGAGACAAACTTTTTCAAAGGTTTTAGTTGCTTGCGAATATTTAGCATGGTAAATTTTTGGTGAAAAATTAAACCAGAATTCCTGGTTGTTTAGTTTTGAGATCTGTTGAGATTTGGTACAGCCATTCTTATCTAAGGTACAAATAGTGAACACTTCAGGGAGTAGAAGAACAGAGTAAGAATGGAGTGATATTCTCCAGATTCTTCTCCCAACCTCCAGTGATTTGCAGTTCAGGGAGTAGCTGAGCCAGAAGTGTTTTCAAAATTAACTATCCATGATGGATTTTTCTTCTGAGCAATTTAGCACAAAAACATACTAGGAAAGAACTTTTAGTAAGGGATAGAAACAGTTTTCCAGTCTATTTTGTGCTGCTGAATATCCATAAAGCTATTACAAAACCACATTAGACACACAATAGACATCTTTTCACATAAAAATATTATCTTTTAATATTAATATTCAGAAATTATAAATAATTCAAACTATAGAGTGCTGCCTCACAGCCAATGCCATTTTCTGCTTTCAACAGAAGTTAAAATAAGTATTCCAATATCAATATATTATGGTAATTTTACTACTAGAGAATGGCATATCATTAGTAGAGGTGACCTTAAACTACACTGCAAGCAGACCTTAAACCGACTGAGTTCTAGCATCCATAAGTTTTCAAAAGAAAGTACCTGAAACTTAAGGCTTCAACATATTTCTCTTCAGCATATCAACTTTTACAGCACTAGCATCTCTTATTTTCAAAAAATACCTGTCCCACTAACTTCTAAAAGAAAGCTAAAAGTAACATTCAGACTTATTAACTCTAGCCAATCACCTGCCTATTTTTTCAAACATTACATCATGTAATGAAGTAATGTTCATTTAAGACTTGGAAAGAAAGTCTCTAAAGCAATCTTATTTAATTTCAAAACTACCAATAAAGTAAAAATACCTATATGGGAACCTACAAGAGCAAATAAAAATAATTGTGTTTTCAAATACACAATCAAAAGGAAGCTGAAATAGCTTTGAAGCTAACACAGTCTTGTAGGTGTTCCATTTACATTTTTCCTTACTGTCCCAAAACGAAGACTGAACACTACCACTGTCATGTTACCCTTCATTCTCAGCATCAGTGGGCAATATTAGAATGACTTACTGTCAGCTGTATTCTTTTATAGCTTGCAACTTCTGGTTCTGCATCTCTAGTACTAGAACCCACTAATCCAGTTGCTTTCTAATTATGGAACTATGCAATAAAACTGCAAACGGTTATGCCTGAAAGTTGGGGCTTGGTGCGCAGCACACTATTTCTTCCATTCATCTCTAAATCCTTCTTTAAAACATGTATTGTTTTCTTCTTCAACTGTCTCAAGCAGTAGATAAAATAGACCTAAACATTTAAGGCATCAAAAATATTTACTTTATGAATTTCTTTCAAATAATGAATTGCTTAGATAAGATTGTTAAAAAAAAAAAAAAGTCTGAGAAAAAGTGGGGAAAATCATGTCTGTCCTCAAGGAAAAAAATAAAGGCAATGCTGCCTAGAAGTATGAGTTGATGCAAGTCACATCTCAAGTTAATGTGTTAGGCATAAAAATGATTAAAACACAGAAATGTCCACTGCTCCTAGTTAAACTGTGCTGTTGTGAAGGGGAAAACTTTTTTTTTTTTTTTAAACTTCTGCTATTGCAAGGAAAAAAAGTAATTCATGAGCAAAACCAGAAAATTGAGAATAGGACACTACGACTGTTGGAGAACAAAAACAATCCTTTGTTCAGATTCACGTTCTGGGAACTGCATTCACATTTTCAATTAAGGGTCACTGGAAGAAAATTATTATGCTACACCAAAAGCAGAATGCCATGTTCCATACCTCACAGAGAAGCAACCTACCCACCAGACTGCAGTGTTCTGCAGCCTCTTTTGCTTATTCTCCCTTTCTGCCCCTAGGGATTCTTTCATTCCTTTCTGCAGAGCTTTAGCAAAAAGAAGCGACACTGTTTTGACCCACCTGGTGATGTGTATTTGAATTTTTGATAGACTAAATGGCCTAAAACTCTGATTTCCTACATCATCCTACTACTTACATCATAAAAGGTGAGATCAACTTAACCTTTCAATAATATTAGAATCGAACTAATTCTAGTGAATCAATTTTTGGTACCCAGTTGAGTAATTTCTGACTCTATATCCAGGCCACTGTCTCAGACTACAACTCCTGGCCTCGCAGATGTTTTTGTGAGAAGCAGGAAACAGATGAGATTTCAGGTATGCTTCTTCCTTTAGTGTTCTCCTATTGTTTATCTCATTTAATACTCCGGATACCAAAAATCATATTCCTGCTATATAGAGGGAACTTCACTACTCAGGGTTTATGAATTCCACTTCAGCTGTCAGGTACAACAATCCTAAATAGTAACTACATTTTTAGTATGGTCTTTAATGTCTTTATACATAGCCTTAAAGTTCAATTATCTGGTAGTATTTATCTCCATCTTCTCCCACAGAGAATTAAACTCTTCCTACACTCAATAATAAAAGAGGTTCAGATACTTTCTGATAAGGAATCTCCTTTATACACAAAGTCAAAATTATTTGAAAGACATTCTCAGAAGCACATTCTACACTGGTATGTACCTGTGATCCTGAGAATACATGGATTCCAATAAAGTGTTACTACAAGAAATGTATCTCTTCTAATGTTTGGCAGTATATATAACAAGCCTACGCATAACATGGAAAGCCACAGATGTACTACCCACACTCTGAGAAGTACACCCAAATACCCTGTAAATGAACAAACACAGAACAAAAGTCTGTATAAGTTATACATGCTCTGCATAAACTTACACAGAAACACTGACTTTACAGATACACTTTTTTTTTTAAAAGCCTAAAACCAGAATTAATTTTATAAAGATTGTTAGTGGTATGATCTAAAATTTACATGACAACAGTGGCTTTCTTGATTATGTCAAGTTGTCTGCAGAAGGATACATAGAGATTAACACAATTCTATCATCTGTCACCACAGGGACGTGATTTCATTGTGGAAACAGGGTCCAGGTAGGTATGACAGGGGTTCTCCTTTCTTAACCAGTGTAGGTCCAAGAGTCCTGACAGCTCAGTCTACAAGTCTGAAGGGTGGCCTACAGCCTAAGGATTTGTTGTGCTACAAATGTAAGAGCATGTTTTTGAGTATGCATATATTCTAAATAGAGTATGTGCAAAAACTCATTACCTAATGCAGGCACCTAAGCTAGCGACTCTGCGTATCATATTAATGCTATGTGGACGCCTAGCAGCTCAGATCCTTAAGTAGTATAGGTGCTTTGGTAAAATGCTGCAGCCAAGTCAATAATGCTCCTCTCGTCCCTGAAGCTTTATTAGCTCCAACACAGTGGTGCAGACGTGGTGATACTACTCGTATAGCCACTTCAGGCATCTCTCCAACATGCTCCCTGGACTTTTTATTCCATGTTGAACCTCTGCATCAACACTGTGATATAGTCTTACAGAAGTTCACAAGCAGTTAGGCGAGCTCTCTGACTATAGCTACTTAAGTCAAGCTGTTCGTTAGCAACTCCAAAGTATTGAGGAAAAGAGGATGAGATTTGCTCACCTCCTCCCAAACACTCTATTTAGCACCCACTCATGTCTCTTCAGACTGAGAACTGGGCTTATTCTTTGTCCCTTATCCCTTTTCTACGCATTAACAAGCTATTATTTAATAGTAAAGAGTTAAAGCCTTCACTTCTGTTTCAAAGTGTAACTACTTTCCCAAACAGCTTAAGTTATTAAAATGCATTTGATCCTGGACTTTGTGTAAATGAACTTACCTTACTACCCCCTGCCTTCATAGGAAGCAAAAATAAAGGGAAATAAAAATAAAACAAAAATTAGTATCTACAAAAGTAGACTCACTAAAACATTTACCAAACATACACAATACTAACTTCAGCAGAACAGAAGTTAAAATGCATACAGTAACCATATTCTGTTTTTATTCTTCACAAAAACTTTTCTTTGAAGTTTTAAGGCCCCAAACTTTTAAACAATGCAGACAATGGAATCCTTTCATGACCTTTCATGCATTTTGAATCAGAACCTAGTTACCTTACTACAGAATTAATTTTATTTAATATTTTATTGGAAACTGAAAAACACAACTCATTCAGCTTCCAGAAACAATTATTGAAAGAAGTATAAGAGGTTTACAATTTCATTTAAAAAAAAAAAATCTTTAATCACAGCTTTCGTTAACAAGAGTAAACATAAATCCAAAATGTTGATACCATGCATGTTATTTCTTTTTGATTTCCACATCAAATACATCTAATTAATAAACAGAAAGACCATTTTTCATTTTAAATGCAAGACAGGGAGCCACAGCTTTATATGCAAGCATCCATTCTCTCCTTCAGCAACACAACTTGAAAACAAAAGATGACACCAAAACTCCCACAAACATCAGGTTGCATTTCTCAACAGGGCATCACAGATCTGTCAGCTTCACTGCAGAAAGAGGCATGCATATTGTAACACAACTCCTCACATTCCTGCAGGAAGTTTCCAATCTGCTATTTCTCTATGTACTTACTCCTAATTGTATTGTGTTGTGTTTTCCTCACTTCCCTCTCATTAATACTAGTGTTCCTCAATCGCCACTGTATCGTGTTAGCAATCCCTCTTTCCTTTTCCCTCACATACACTGTCCACATAGATTTTGCTGACAACAAACAACAACTTTCAGGGTCCTGTGCTCAGTTGCAGATTCTACAACAGATTACATTCTAGTGGTTATAAATTCTTTTTCCTACTTCACATCTACTTTACCTGCTGGTCTTATTCTACTCTGCTCCCCACCCCCTTCTCTTCTAAAGCACATAGTGAACCAAGCAATACAACTAACATTGCAAAGCAAATCAACTTAATTTTCCAAGACTCATTAATAGAAACTGCAGAACCACTGTGGACAGACTTTTTCAAAGAAAGGTAGAAGTTATCTGGAGACAGAAACAATGCAAGAAGAAATTACAGCTGAATTAGTCAGATTAGTATGGCTAATTAGATTTAGCTGGCAAAAACAAACAACTGAGAGCTGTCTTTCAATAAAACAATTGTACAGGTTCATGCCTATAATGCCATCACTAGATACCACTCAGTATTTAAGTTTCAAAAGGAATATATTATCAAACACTAGCAAATAACTCAATTATCTCAAGAAACTCTCCAAACATAATAATACACATACATCATTTGTAGTCTTTTGTGCTGTCTGAAAAAGAGATACAGCCTAGTCCTTAGGCAAGACTTTCCTTAAGTTGTGGGTTTTTTTCCTCCAAAGAAATATTTCTACTCTTTTTATACATACCCTTTTAAGTTGTATATATATTCCAATATAATTATGGTTTACTATTAATCATCTTTTCAGATTGCTTTCTTGGCTAGAATTCTAATTTAGCAATTACCTTTCATCTAAGGTTGGCTCCTTTTGTTGCAGATGAGGCTTAATTCCAAACATTGGTCTAATGTTTGTTGATAAGGCTTTGATGGTGTAATTGATTTCATTTTCCCTTGTCACATCACTGTCATAACCTAACAAAATCAGAGTGAACAGTATCAAAACAAAATAAAATACCAGAAAAAAAAATTGTATCATAATTTGTGCAGCTTTTAACAGTGTACTGGACTACAAGAACAATTATACCATGTATTATTAGTAACATAAATACACAACAGAAAAAAAGTAGTTGGGAATAATGAACATTGTTGATAAAAGACATTCTAAAAAAAAAAAAAATTTCTACAATATCTTTGTGGAAAAAACTATTAAAGATTCAAGGGACATTCAAAGCTACCCCATTTCTGCTTGGTTGGCCTTAACTCAGGGTCACTAACAAAGGGCCTCACTACATGACACCTGCGGTTAAGTTCTGGAAGATTTAGCGCCAGGTTGTTCTCAATTTCATGATCCATCATTAGGATGGAATCTATGGGTCTGCACAGGGTTCCTACACAATGCTTAGGGACAGTCAGGCATATCAACATGATGTTTACTATAGTAAACACGGCAAAAAGGCTAAATAGTGACAGGGTTGTTACTTACTCTCCAGTTTTTTTTTTTCAAAGATTGAGACTACTAATGCCAACTTTATGAATAGTTCTTAACTCTAACTGAAATTAATAGGACCTGATGAAGACAAACTTCTGTGGAAAAAGATATCAATGTCTTTTCTTGTGAAGCTTAACAGACCTCTCTTTCTTTTAGAGTATTTTTTCATGTGAAGCTTAACAGACCTCTCTTTCTTTTAGAGTATTTTTGAACATATAGCTTAAGAGGGTTCTGTGTAAAGCACCACAGCCTAGGGAAGTGTCAAAACCAGCACCAGAAGGTTATTGGGCAAAGATATGCTAACAGGTCACAGGCAGAAGCTGAACAAAAACGCTGAAGATTGCAATTTTTGATTCAGAAAGCTAAAGTTGACCAAGTCCCTCTGTAGGCAATTAAATCACTTTGCAGATGTGGTCTTCAATATTTTTATGCAGAAAGACAGTGCATAAAAATTCTTCTCCAATGAATGTTTAATATGCCTCTAATATTTAAAGTGCCTCTTTGGTCATTTAGCAGATTTTAGTGAAAACTTAAGTTAATTTATTACACAGAACTATTTAAAGAGTAGCAGTGATAGTTTAAAAATATTTGAAGACCAAGGAATTGACAAGGAGGAAAAATTGCACTTGGGAGCAGAAGGAACAAGTTTGGAGGCTCATGAACCCTCAGAATTATAACATGAAAAGGAAAACATTAAGTATGGCAAAACCAACAGCAGTCAATTCTACGAAATGTAATTAACACTTTATAACTATTGATATTATGATCTTGCAATAGATTGTTCCATATATGAACATCAGTCTACCTCAGTCTACTATGCTTTCATGTTATGGAAACAGATGCTACAACATCAAGATAACTATGATCTCACTTTACACAGATTTCAACATAATTCCATTAGAATTAATGCCCAAATCTAAACTGTGATGAATGTATTTTTCTATATAGATTTTGTATATATATATACAAAATATATATAATAT
>NW_009186567.1:0-230 GCF_000690835.1 Fulmarus glacialis
CCGGTTGTGCGGGAGCACCGGGCGGGGGAGGAGGAGAGGGGAGCGGGGGAGAGGGAAGGAGAGATGGGGAGAAAGGAGGCGAGGGGAAAAACGAGAGGGGGGGAACGAGACGGAGGATCACAGACGAAGGGGGCGAGGAGTGAGCAGGCAAAAAAGAAAGAGCAAGAAGCGTGTGGGAGAGAAAGAGAATGGAGAACGGGAACAGGAGAGAAAGAAAGCATGAGGGTGGC
>NW_009186567.1:356-3313 GCF_000690835.1 Fulmarus glacialis
AGAGCGAAAGAAAGAAAGAAAAAGAAAGAAAGAAAGAAAAGAAGAGAGAAAGAAAGAAAGAAAAAAAGAAGGCAAAAAGGAAGGAGAGAAAGAGAGACAAAGAAAGGAGGAAAGGAGGAAAGAAGGAAAGAGAGGGCAAGAGAGAAAAAGAGAAAGAGAGGAAGAAAGGAAGAAAGGAGGAAAGGAGGAAAGAAAGAAGGAAAGAAAGAAAGGAAGAAAGAAAAAAGAGAAGAGGAAAGGAAGGAAGAAAGAAAGGAAGGAAGGAAAGGAAAAGCTACGTCTTGGCAATGCAAACAGTGGCATCAGTCCAGCTAAGACCCACTGGTGCACACAGCTTCCTGCTCGTTCACCAGTCTTGCATCTGTACTGGTGACCACCCCAGGAGAGGGCACCCAGCTACAGGGGGCTGACATGAACCCCACACCTATTTTGCATCGCCCAGCAGGCAATGTGGCTGGGCTCAAACAGGTTAGCCTGGGCCAGCCCCGCCTGCCCTAACATGCCCCCTTTGCCAGGTTACTTCGTAAGCACAAAGCTTTGGTCATACACTGTTTATTCACACATGGAAATCCATTTCACAGTTGTCCTAAAGACTAGTTTCTAGTACCCGGCTAACATGCTGTATGAATGAAAACCTCATTAAAAACTGTTGCCTTTAAAATCTGTAGCCTATTTTTAATTTTCAATATTGAAAACCAAGCAGAGTGGTATCGCTAGTTCAGCGCTCCTCTTTGGGTGCATTTCATCTGTTTTCCGTGGCTGCCCTTGTGTGTTCAGCCTGCACTGCAGAGAAATGATTCCCGCAGCACAAGGAGTTTCTGCATTGTTCACAGGGTTTGTAATCCTGGGCTGGATTAATCTAGCACTCCCTTTTCCTAGGTGTTTTCACAAGTTGTGGGTGTTTCAAGAAAGAGCTGCATTTTGTCTTCTGTATGAAACACCAGGATCCTTTTTTAACCTCTTTCACTAGCGTATTTTATTCAGTTTGGTGAAATGGGTATTAGAAGTGATTCAGGCACCTCCAATAGACTAATTCCATTTACAAGGATGTTGGTGGCCCTGCCTGCTTCCCGCTGAGAAGAGAGGCTCTCCAGCGGCATCCGTACGAGCCACATCAGGCTGCTAGAGCTAACGCTAAAGGCTGCAGTACGCATGAATAGAAGAGACCCTGGAAAAGTAATTTGGAGCAAATTTCAGACCTGTAGAATCAAAGCAGAGAATTGAATCAGAAGAAGAGACGTCACCTATTAGTAAACTCCTCATTTTTAGGCAAAGTACCCTGATTTCTATAAAGCCAGCTCGGGCCCTTGTATTTGGAAGCCAAATCCACGTAAGGAACAGCTTTACTGAGCGTCTCGCATGGAGGTTGGAGGGAGATGTAGGTGGTCTGGTAGGATCTCAGCCCCCCTTGGTTGTTAATGTATTAATTAACGGCACTGTTACTGCCTCACTTGCTTTCCCTTCCTCAAAGGAAAGGAGGAAGAGAGCGTGTTGGAGAGGAGACAAGACCCACGAGCTGCAGCGTGGCGATTCTGGGTGACAGCGGACAGACAGACAGCACTGGCACTCGCAGCCCGGGAGTGCAAATTGCAACGCTGAATTACAGAGAGGTTGTAAATTGCTCACCAAAGGCCCGATCCTGAACTCCCCGCAGAGATATCAAAATCGCCGGGAGTTTTCCGTGAGTAGGAAGTGAAGGAATGAGCTTCAAACATTTAGGCCCAGCTCCACATGGGTGGTCTATTATGCCTGGATGGATTCCCACTGACTCCAGCAGCACTCTGAGGTAGTGAAAAGGCTCTTCCTAAATGCACCCCGTTGCAGAACCAGGGCTCTAAGTACTTTCTTTGAATGCTTACGAGGGACTTCGGTGGAAAGGTGAAGCCTCAGGCTCACCGCAGCTGCTCCGCAGCGTTTAGCCCAATATGTTGATATTAATCTGAGTTTGAAAAAACACACATAGTTGGAGGGGGAAAGACTCCTGAACCCAGCGGAGTCCTGGCCTTTGATTCGCACTGTGAAAAAAACAGTTCAGCAATCAACAGCAGCCACAGAGAGAAAATGCGTTTGCATCTGCCCAGCTACATCTGTAACTATTCAGAGAGGAGCATCCGAATTTGTTCCGCTTTTTGGTTGGCAGAGCAACAGTCAGCTCTCATGGTGGATGTGTATCGGTAGCATCCAAGCCAAGCAGATTAGAAACCAATTTCAAAAGCCTTTTCCCCCCCTTCCCCGACACACTTTAAAATAAACCTCCGTTTCATTGTTCCCATGACCCTTCCATCCCACTCCGCTCGGGAATGTCAGGATTCTCAACGACCTCCCTCTTCTTGGAGTAATTGTCAAATACATTAATTCTATAAATAATAAATCATGCAAACAAACCATTTATTATCCTATTAAATGCAAGCGAGAAGTGTACTTTCTGAAAGCCGGCAGACTTGGAAGCCCAGCCCGGTTATTGCTTTATTCATGACCGGCCAATTTTAGATGGAAAAAATAATTGATTTGGGAGTTTATTGTATGAAAAGTGGGGTGTTTTTCCCCCAGCTATAGCACGTGATCGAAAGACCACGGTATTTCTGTAACCTTGGGGGGCACTCTCACGACGTTAATAGTACGGCATGCCCCTCCTATGTTGAACTTGAGGAAGATGGGTGATGCTGTTGCAGACTTTGGGGTGTGCGACCCCTCGCCCCGACAAGCAGAGGCCTGGCAGCCCCCTGCTGCAGGGCACCATTTTACAGCCTGCCCGCCCACAGGGACACTCGGAGAAGGGAGCCCAGACACACACTGTGTGAAGCAGAGTCTCTCCTCAGCGTACACCCGGCCCCTCAAACCAGGCCCGACCCCGTGAGGAAAGGACCCTCCATTAGGCCCAGGCTCCCTCACGGCCTTTACATTGCACAAGGGGGCGCCGGCGGGATCACGGGCTCCCCCGTCCCCGCGGGCTCTTC
>NW_009186568.1:0-7399 GCF_000690835.1 Fulmarus glacialis
GAGCCGAGGAGCGGAGCTGCCGGATCCTCGCCCTGCGGAGCCCCCAGGATTACAAGGAATTGTGTGCTCCTTCCCAGACGCGAGCGAGGGTTATCCCAAAGAGCCAACCTCCTTCGCGCCCTACTGTCCAAAATAATCCCTTGGACTCTTGAGAAGACAGGGGGGCTGTCAGGACCATGACATCGACAGAAGGGTGAGGGGGACCGTCTCTTGGGAGGGAGGAACGGGAGGATGAGGGGGGGTCCGGCATTGTGCTTTTGGTAACAGTTTCCTGTCATCTGCTTCATTGTTAATCCTTGCCCCTCGCCATTACCTAACGGAATAATTAGGGAGCAAGAGGAAACGAGAAGCAGACGAACCCCATTTAGGAGAGGGAGAGAGAGAAGGAAAAAAGAATTTCAAATATGAGCCACTGGAAAGGTTTTGGTTTTCCTCCCATCACTTCTTTATTTAACCCCTGGAGGGCAGATCAAGCTTAAACCACCTGCCTGAAAGAAGAGTCCAAGTGAATGGTAACTCGGAGGTGGAGGGCGGAGAAGCCTCCTAAATATAATAATAATAATAAATAGTTCAATAAGAATCGAGGAGCTGTCCCCCCACCCGCCCCTTAAAAAGGCAACAAACAAATCCAACTTCTTGAGGAGTTTTGCAATTTTGCAGTTTTGTGCCAAATGCATTACAGTGCTAGAAAGAGAAATGCCGGTAAGGGCAAAGGGTTATACAAGAGGCTTTAAAGAAAAGCGAACACCATTCAGCCCTGGTAGTGTCCCTTGGAAGGAAACCTTTCTCCCTATCTGTGACAGGATTGCGAGGATCAGCTGCTTCGTCGCTCTGATGGGGCTGGGGGCTTATTCGGTTTACAGAGTAACTGGTAGTAGGAAAGAAAAAAAAAAGTTTCTTTGATCTCTGGTTGCCCTCTTAGAATACTAGCTAGTATTAGACTGCGTCTGGTGTGAGCTTCCCCTTTATCCCTGGATGTTGTCAGGTTATATCAGCATGATCTGCTCTGGATAGGACTCTCTGAGGACAGTGTGCAAAAGGAACCTCTGTTTATATTGCTTTTGTGTCTCTCAGGCTGAAAGACTTGCTGAGCTGATTTAAATAACCCAACACATGTCTGGGAGGGTGTGCATGCAAATGTCCCATTACCTGGACAGAGGAAGGAGCTGGCTCTCTGCGGAGTGGCCCACAAGCAGTTGGCTTGGGACGAGTGGAAGGTTAGAAGGTATTAGCTTTGGTTTCTTTAGAAAAAGGACAATTCCCCAGGTCTGTCAGAGGGCAGATCTGTGGGGCTCTTCCGGCTCTTCACGGGACTGTGACAGAGGTAACTAACTGAGCGTTTGCTACTGCCTTGCCTTGGCAGGGAATTTCTGCTCCAAATTTGTACATTCCTGTTTTGGTAGCAGCCCAGCAGTTTAATGTGCCCTGTAGCATTTCCTCTGACAATGAAATCACTTAACTAAATACTGTCAACAAATAATTGGAGTCACAAGGAAGAAGCTCGGAGATGGAGGAACCAGCCTACATGCCTAGGGTTGCAGCTCTGTCTTCTCTGTCCCTTCTGTATCCGTGGACTACCCCAACTTTCGTTCCCCTCTGGGTGCTCCGGTTACCTGCTGTTTTCATTCCCACATAAGGTGGCTGTAGAGGTCTATGCTTGTTTCGGCCCGGTGCAATCTGTTGGGCAGGGGTTTAATAAGAGGAGACATGACGAGAAGTGGCTGTCTTAGAGGGATTTGTCAACTTTGGATGAAAAGAGATTTTAAGCGTATGTAGAAAGAGAGGTGCTTTTAAAAGAAGTTGGCTGAAGAGGTGGGCTAAAAAAGATCAGAGCGCCAGAAACAGAAAGGCTTCAATAGATGCATGCTTTTGCTTTCCTTACTGGACAGAGCTAAATTGTCAAGGTGAGAAAAGAAACAAAAAGTTTACACTTTGCTTTTGAACTTTTTTAGGAGACTTACCTAGACTAAGACAAGCTGCAACTGTTTATTTGGTATGATTCAACTAGTGCTTGGTGATAGCTGAAGGAGGTGTGGAGAACAAGTTGAGTGGGAAACATTTCACTTGTCAATCCCTTTCTACCAGTGAGAACTTCTTCCAAAACTGAATTGTCATCTTTCCCTCTCCTCAGGTAAAAAGCTGAGGACGGAGATAAGCTTTACACTCTGGACTAAAGGTCAGCAAACTCAGGCACCATAAGGATCATCAGGGAAAGTGAATACTGACCAGACCTTGTTCAAGAAGGGCTTTCCACCAGCACTGGCACAGTGGGAAAAAGGTAGCAGAAAGTGCCCGTCGCTGCAAGCAGAGGAGTGTATCTCAGGCACACACAGGTACATGGAGAAAGACCTGCTGGAGGTGGGGACAAACTGTATGCACTCCAGGTTTATGTCTGGTGGCTCCTGGGATGTTCAGATAGATACATTAGTCGAGATCTGAAGTATATAAAGGCTTTATTTTGTTGTGATAGAACTACTCCAACCACAGTCATTTTGCATATTTCTCCTCTAACAGGGGAGCTTACATAAAATCTCCAAAGTGGGGATGTCAGGGGTGTGACAGGATACGTGACAAACAACAGAAGGCCCCAATATAAACACAGGGGAAGGCAAATCTGTATTCCGTTATTAAGAAGTAGTGGTCACTTAGAGCCAGGATTTGCTAGGAAAGATTTCCTTGTCTGCGCATTTCCATTCATTATTTTTTTTCTTTCAACGTCTTATTTGGTTAAGCTTATCCATGTATGGAAATTTGCTGCCCAAATCTTTCTGTTCCAAAAGGATGGTGCGCAATGGGAAACTTGAATCGGTTGAAAATGAGAAAGGAAATGTCCCCCAACATGGCAAAATCGGACCCGTGTGTCCTCTGATTCTACCTTGTTGTAGTTCCAGCTAGCGGGGCTTTGGCTTACTGTTGAATACACTGTATGTTGACTGTTAAGTCTTACTTTCAAAAAATCCCCTGATACAGGTCTCATTACCAAGATGGATTTTTGGTGTTTAGCTGGTGCTGAAAATGGAAAACGGCAAGTTCAAGGAGGAAGGGCTAGAACCAAGTCTTGATACTCTTCAGGGTTGCTTGTTTTTATGTTGTTTAAACATCCTCTGCTGGCCGTGACTGCAGACAGAGTGCTGCTGGGAGAAGTCGCCTTCTGATCTATGCCGGCATCACCTTTCGTGACTCCTTAGCGTGGTTCAAAGATCCAGTGACATTAGTTCATATTCACAGATTGTAGTGTCTGGCATAGGGCTCAGTATGTGGTGGGTTGAACCTGTGGAGACTTAATCACAGCAGAGCATTTAAGCATTTCCTTTGCTTTTACAGGGTCTGAGAGGACCTAAAGGTTAAATGAGATTGACTCTGATCCAATTGATGCCCATGCTTGCCTTCAGACCTTTGAGCAAAGTCCTAAACATCTTGCTTCACATGGTTTTGTTATGGCTCTCATTTCTCTCTTTAGTGTTACTGTTTCGAAAGGGAAAGAATGCAATACTTTGCTACTGTTTTTTTTTTTAAAAAACACATTTTTTAGAGATAGGTTTTAGACGTTAAATCAGCATGCGACTTTGTAACTTAAATATTAAACTTTGAGCGTTTAAATTATTTATTTTATTTTACCTATTTGAGTGATGCTGTTTTAGATAGTCTAAAAATCTAGAAACACGTCTGTATTTTGTATACCTTTGAAGAGTGGGTGTTTCAGGTGTGAAGTCTGGGTTTGGGTCTGTTCCTTCAAGAATATAGCCACTAGGAGACACTAGCACTGCATCTATAGTAGTAAATTAAACAGAGACAGAGCAGGTGTCTGAGCCAGGAGCTCAACCCTCTGTGTGCAGGTCAGCCTCAGAGCAGTCCCTCCGTGGCTTTGGCCAGGTAGTCCTCGCCCAGTTTACAGGCATGGTTAAGGAGTCAGCATGGGCTGGTGGCCATTCCCAGTGGGCAGTTTGGATGTGGTCACCATATTTTGGAGAGTTTAATAATACTGATATGGGTTCTTCCATTTCCATTGGTCTCGGTGCTACAGAACAGTCCCAGGGCGGGTTTATGAAAAGAACAGAGATGTTACCCTTACGGATATATGGTACACAGTTGCAGGCAAGTCTGTGTGTGCATGTGTGTATGCACCCTGCTACAAAATGAATCTAGTGAAGGGAAATAGTACGCTGAAACATTATTATGTTTGAAAATACAAAAGTCTGGGTAATTGCTTAGTGTGATTTGATTAGTGAAATAGTTGTAAGTGCTTCACAATTTTATGTACACTTAATATAAATGGTGCTTATCTAATATGAAATGGCATGGATGCAGAGCTCCCATTCTGTTCAGAGTAGCAGATACACTGCATGCAAGCTACAGAGATCCCTTTCTTGATATTTGACTTTATTGATATCTCACTTAACAGGAAAAAAAAACCAAACCAAAAAACCCCAGCTGTGGTCCATTCCTCCTCTCCAAACTTGATTATTCCTACATTCTTCTTCTATAGATACTCTCTATCTTCATCCCAAGTTTCACTGTCTGAAACTACAGTTCCACGGTCATGAATACAGTTTGTCAGTACTACCTGATCACCAAACAATACTAGTTTGGTCCAGATCACAGAGCGTATGATTTGATTTCTCTAAAATTAGCCACAGCATATAGTATGGAACTTACACAGGTTTTATACTAGCTGTAGAAAGATGATTATTAGTCAATTCAACATAAAGTTAACACAGGAGGCACAAATAATAAATACCTTAGCTGGCATCAAGCCCTGTGGATGCAAGTCAACATTTTTTGAACAAATTTGAACCTTAAGAATTAATTTATTCTACAGGATTAGTGTTTTAGTCATGCGGCTGTGGTGGTTTTGGATCTTAGAGTAGGAGTCCTAAAGCCATTTGCTGCATTGTCAAGACAAATCTTGAAGGGGAGATTGCTAACACATATTACACGCCTAGCCCAGAGACAACGGGACACACCTTAGTGAGTCAGAAAAACTAGCTTTGCATTTCATGGTAGGGTTCAGGCACCTACATAGGAAAGTGGGTTTTCAGGATCTGCCACAATATGTACAACAAGCACACCCACAGATTTCTTGTCATCTGAGTTTTTACTCTGTAATTTACCCACAAAATTCCTTTAAATGGAAACGTGATGAAATGTGCTGGCATAAATGTTTAGATACTTCGGAGGATGAAATCCTCCAAGTGCTCTCACTGTTATTTTTATGCAGGATTTGAACAGCACTGACTCAGGATGGAGATGTTTTACCCTATGCTCTTTCTCAGATATTTTGTGGGACAGATGGAGTGGATGTAGCCTATTAATTAGACATATCAGCTGTGGCTCTGACCTCATTTCACTGTTGTCAATTGCAAATCTCTCATTTATTTCAATCAAAATAGAGCTATCTACAGAAGATAACTCATGTTCCTTAAAACTAATCTGATGACATGATAGTTCTCATGGCCCCAACCTTCAGTTTGGCCTTGAGCTACACTTTCAAAAAGAAGTTGTCACCTAGACATTAACTCCTTTTTTCTACATATCTAGATCCTTATACAGACACACAAGAATTAAAGTACTTCTTATAAAGTCTACAGGGGCTTATTTATTCTGAACTTTTTGGAAAAAGTGGGTTATAGTATTAGATATACAAAGGCTAAAGGGAGATAGTGCTTCCTTAAAAAATGGCTAAAGTTTTCAAAAGTCTTGCCTTACTGTAGCTTTCCCTCAGATAAATAAACACATATGTACACTCTCCTCCACAAACATATATGCAGATGTATGTGTACAAGTGCACTAAGAACTCAGCATATAAAACAGTACTGTATTTCTATACTAGCAAATTAATGCATTTAATTTTTCTTCTTCACCTTCCTGTTTCCCCTTGATCTACAAGCTATCGCAACCAAGATCGCTAGTAACTGTAAATTTGTGAGCAGTGTTTAAAGGGTCACAGTTTATCAGTTAAAAAAGGCTGTCATTAAAATTCCATCCTGTGTCACCAGCGTAGCAGTGTGGTTGGCATGCAGTTTCCTTCTCGGTGTACACGACAGGGAGTGCCGGGGCTGTGTATGCGAGGGGACACGAAGCCCACACTAGCCCTAGCCTGGAGACTATCTCTGCAAAGAGTTGTCTTCATACAGAAGCAAGCTGTGTGCTTGGGAGGGGTGTGGAGAGGAAGCACAGTGATAACAAGTGGGCCTTCATCTTCGGTACCTTCTCATTTAATACCTTTTCATTTTCTGATTTAATTCCCTTCCCCAGCCCAATGTGTTGCAATACTTGCTATTTATAACAAATAATTGTATGAGTTCTTGAAAACACTGGTTGGATCTGTCAAATCCATCATCTCTGTTATTGTCCATCTGCTAATGAAAACTCTCTCGCCAAGTCAGTACAATATTTCACACTTTTAGCTTCCAGCTTGTTAGTTAAAAATGCTATTTCCAGAGGCATACAAGCTATAAAAGTAAGTGTGCTTTTATATATTTAATCCTACTTCTATATTAATTTCAAAGCCTCTCAGTGTACTTAAATCTTTAAGACAATTAGCTACAATGCATGTCTCGGTGCTTGGGAAAGATAACAGACTAGGTTCAAAGATCATCATGTTTTCTAACTTTTATCTAGAACATATTTGATCCTGTGTAAGCAATTCCAAATTGGGGATCCTTACAAGGAAGAATAGAAAAGAACCAAGGCATAGAAGAAGTAAGGAACACTCCTGCTAATTAGAGGCATCTTTAGGAGAACAGCATGAAATTCAAAAAATGCAGTATTTCAGGTTCACCGACATGTCTGTCTGAGAAATCAAATTCATTGAAGTGTTTTAAAGAAAAGAAGGTGGAAGGGGAATTTAAAAATGAAAAACATTTAATTTTTACTTTTCAACAATAAATGGGTTGGGCTTAGTTTCAGCCCAAACATTTTCATTTCAAACCTATTTTTCAATTGAAAAAAAGGTCAATGAAAAAAGGAAGATTAAAATGAAATGGCAGGAGCTCCAATACAAAGGAAAACACTTCACTGTGTATTAAGTAAACATTTTGGGTTGACTAAAACAATATTTGTCTTTTTTTGTCGGTTTTTTTTTAAGTTTTGCTGACAAACTCTAAACGTACCTTTTTTAGTGTGACTGCAACGGATCTATTTCTTGACTTTTTAAAAATATAAACACCAAGTCAAAAATCAGTAATTTTTCCACGCTGCTTTCTGCTCTGTAGCCTTTTTTACTATTTTCTCAACACATGAGTTAAAGTCAGAAATAGCCTGTAGGCATTTAAATTTAAATAGAATCATAGAATCATAGAATAATTTGGGTTGGAAGGGACCTTTAAAGGTCATCTAGTCCAAACCCCCTGCCATGGGCAGGGACATTTTCACCTAGATTAGGTTGCCCAGAGCACTG
>NW_009186568.1:7630-7882 GCF_000690835.1 Fulmarus glacialis
CCTGGAGCCTTCTCTTCCCCAGGCTGAACAACCCCAACTCTCTCAGCCTGTCTTCATAGCCGAGATGCTCCAGCCCTCTGAGGGCCTTCATGGCCCGCCTCTGGACTCGCTCCAACAGGGCCATGTCCTTCTTATGTTGGGGGCCCCAGAGCTGAATGCAGGGGGGGTCTCGTCTCACCAGAGTAGAGGGGCAGAATCGCCTGCCTCGACCTGCTGGCCAAGTTGCTTTTGATGCAGCCCAGGATACAGTTG